>NC_135871.1:8531102-8546102 GCF_031162955.1 Sander vitreus | reverse complement strand
ACCACTCTCAGCAGATTACTTTCACTCTAGAGCAGGGGTGTCAAACTCAATTTCACTAAGGGCCACACTGGAAACTGAGAATCACATCAAGGGGCGGACATGTAAAGTTTATTGACTAGCTTTATTTACAGTTTTTTTTCAACTGTTTACACACAAAATCTTTTCATGTCACACGATTTTTGAAACCTCTCATTCAAAGTGCAAAATTACACAGCAAATCTCCAAAACCATGAGCTATTTCTCAGCCTTTCACTCAGTTTTCAATCGCATAAAACACTTTTTTCAAAACACTACACACAATTCTCTACCTAAGACACACCAATCTAACAGGAAGTGACTTGCTTTCCTTTTCTAAACACAACCAATCAAAATGCTACACTTATTTACCAGGGCACACACACACACACACACACACACACACACACACACACACACACACACACACACACACACACACACACACACACACACACACACACACTCCTCACATGTGCAAACACATTATGTCATAACTGAACACTAACCAATCACTGCTTTAGTATAGGCCTATGTCTATCTACATTGTGCTTACACAATCTTACAAACGTGATGTTTTCTCCAATAAATATTTTCTGTTTTACTGTAACATTACATTGTTTTTTACAGTGCACTTTGCAACCACTCTCAGCAGATTACTTTCTCTCTAGAACATTGTAAATGTAGATATCGGCCTATGAAAGACCAAAGAGCTTTAGATTTAGAACAACAGTGTGTACATGGTATATCCAAAAATGTACTATTATGAAAAAAGTGTATGCCATTTGATGCAAATGCTTCATTTTGACATGTGTTTATGGAATTTTGAATGCAGTGTTTTGTTTTGAAGGAGATGTGAGGCATTTAGCATTTTGTGTGTGCAGCTTTGGGAATTGTGTGTAGAGTTTAGAAAAAAAGGAGACATAGTTTTGAAAACGTGTGTTGGAAAAAACTGTAACTAACACATTCCACTTAGGACACATGTCTGTCTGTGAAGTGGGTCATCATGTCTTTAGTTATACAATAGCTTTGGTTGTGTTTGAATATACAGCCCGCTGACCCATTTCATTCTAATGGAGAGGAGTAATTGGGGTGTGTGTGTGAGTGTGTGCGTGAGTATGAGGGATAGTATAATTAAAAACAGAAATTGGGTTGGGACAATGGGAAAGGAAGAGTGGGATTGTGTGAGATGATGAGAAAGAACATAACAATCTATGTGTGTGACGAAAGAGAGAGCTGAGAATAAACAGAACCCAAAGGCACCGTAACTGCAAGTCTAGAGGTGTTGGGGCAATGACTGTTCTCATATCTCTGCACGAATCTGGCCTGCAGCCTTAATCACCTCTTCTCATTATCCAGCCATGTTCATGCACACGCGCACACACACACACACACACACACACACACACACACACACACACACACACACACACACACACCACTGCAAAATACTATTAATCAACGTCTTCCACGATTAAAATATGGTTTTATTTGATAAATGATGAATGCACTAATGGATCAACTTTTGATGAATTGCTTCCCACAAGAGCATTTTTTGTCAAAAGGTTTATGGGAGAATATACAGTACATGCATTGAAATTCCTATAAAATTTTGCATAAACAGATATCGTAATGGCTGTTGAAAGATTGAGCCACAACTCCAAGCTTTAATGCAGCATTTCAGTGTTTTCAACGGCGTCCTGCAACAGTATATTAAGATCTTTAGATTCAAGTCCGCCCCTGACCCGTTGGAAACCACACAGCCATGTGTCACAAGCTATAATTCACATCTGCCTTTGGTTAGCACTGAGTGTTCACTCACTATCTAGCTGTCTGACAGCTCCCAGGCCCAGCTGTTATGCATTGCTGCCTGTAGGCTCTGCTCATTATGTGTGAAGGTATAATTATTATCATTATTATTATTATTATTTTTTTTTTTCTTCCCCTTTCTACTCCTCGCTCAAGCCTTCACTGATGAAGCAGCTGTCACCTTGCAAACAAGTAGTGATGTCATTTTGCCCGGACCAACACCAGCAAACTTTGAGGTCAAAGGTGTGTCTTGTCAGAAGGGGAGATGTATGTGTGTGTGTGAGTGTCTGTGTGTGTGTGTGAGTGTGTGTTGGATACAACCTACAGCCAGGGAGTTTTTGGAGTTTTGAGAAAGACTTGTGATCAGGTTTCGTTCCTAGGATACCAATTATGTGACCGTTCTTCACGGGAAGTGTGGGAAGTTTGAGGGTCATCTGGTGAAGAATTCCCAGATGTCTCATTTACATTTTTAACCTCCACTTTTTAACCTGTGAAGATCTCTCACACTTCATCATCATCATTATCATCATCATCATCATCATCATCATCATCATCATCATCATCATCATCTAGGATGCAAGTGGTCATGATAGCATTGTGTGTGTGTGAGTGTGTGTGTGTGTGTGTGTGTGCGGAATTGTGTTACAGGCTGTCCACACACACATACGAATGTGGAAAGCAAATCAATGCGAATGGGACGAATTTGAAAGACGCTCAGCATCACTACAGGTTAGTCAACGTCGTATGTTCCAGATTACAAGAGAGAAGGCTTTAAGGATGAAGACCAACGGGTTGATTTATCAAATACACGTCTGGTTAACTTCCCCACCTCAGATAAAGAGCAGCACACAGCCTTTTTTTGGGAAACTTCCTGGAATAGATCTGATGTAGTGGATGAGACGGGGATATAGCTCTACCTCTGCCCAGATGGCTGTGGTTCATACAAGATGATTCACTTTATGCTGCATATTTGTAGTGTAAAGGTTAGAGAAACAGTAGTTAGCTCGGAGGGCTCGGAGCAAAAACGGCACTATAATGGAACAGCCTTTATTGGTGTGGGAGAAGAGAAATACGATCCAGGAAGTAAAGTTAAAGGTCCAATGTGTGGGAATTTCTCCCATCTAGTGTTGAGATCATATATCGCAATCAACTCTCTTCAACTCTCTCTTTAAAGTAGGTATTACAGCTACGGTAGCCTTCACGCTTCAAAAAGCCGGTCTCCTGCTCTTTTCAATATGATTTTTCTTTTTCTGGGCGAAGAAGAAGACTCCTGTTCCTGACATTTGGATTTTGAATACCTGTGGTCCTCCATGTTTCCTTCTTCAAACTTGAGGTAAACAGTGGCTCACCTGGTGGAGTGGTTGCCCATGTGTGGAAGTTTGCTCCTCGACGCAGCGGCCGCGGGTTCGGCTCCGCCCTGCTGCCCTTTGCTGTATGTCATTCCACCTCTCTCTCCCCTTTCGTGTATTCAGCTGTCCTGTGTAGATGGAGGCCTAGATAAAAACAGTACGACTTTGCTATTAAGGTAATTTACCTGGAATGTGCATTTGCACAAAACAGAATGGGCAATGCAGTATGCTGCCAGCAGTGTTGTAGTCGAGTCACCAACCGTCGAGTCTGAGTCGCGTCTCGAGTCCCCAGTGTTCGAGTCTGAGTCCGAGTCCAAGTCCGAGTCACCAAAGAAGAGTCTGAGTCGAGTCACCATGAGTTGAGTCTCGAGTCCCCAGTGTTCGAGTCCAAGTCGAGTCGTCAAAGTTGAGTTTGTGTTGAATTCCAAGACTGCCTACATTTCTCCACTCTGGCACCTTTAAAGAGCTGATACACTAATAAAGGAGGGTCTACATTAAACAAAAAAGACACCACTGTCACGATTGCAAAGTGAGTTTATTTACTGACTTTTTTCTAAACAACATTTAGTGGTGCTCTTTCCAGCATTGGATGTAAAATCCTTGTAGGCGAACTTCACGATCCGGGGCACATCTTTCTGCATTTCCCAAATGTGAACATGTAGTAGGGAGCCCGTGAATCATGCACTACTGTTGCATATATCAATATCAATTCCTTTGTTATGAGAGTAGTGAAAGTAAAAGCGAGAATGCAGCGTTAAGTGAGTGACGTCAGTGAGTGTGTTGTCAAGCAAGAAGAGTGAGCGGTAGCGGTGTCCGACTGAGAAGCGTATGTGTGGCTGTGAGGAAAAAGTGAGAGAAAAAAAGAGATCCCAAAGACGATGTAAAGTGAATAATAAATAATAAAACAGACAATAAACAATAAACAAGAAGCTTCTCAAGACATGGTGGCTTGGAGCAGTTAGTGAACAGTGTTTTCTGTTGGAGATGGTAAGTCCCTTTGGGGTGGACTTCGGGATTTTTCACTTTGTAAACCTATAACGTGCACAAAAAGATATATAACACAATAAAGGAAAGGGGAAAAGCCAAAAAGCATAATATGAGCACTTTAAATAAAGAGCGCTAAACATGTCCTGAAACCGTAAACAACATACAATAAGTATGCCATACAAGCTACACATACAAGCTACACATACAGCGACTACAATAAAGGCTGTCACTTACTGCTAACTTGATAATAAATTGCCAATATTAACTTATCTACCGTATGTAATATAGTTATAACTTACTTGTGGTCACTGATGCACACGAACACCAACTGAAACTTAACTTATAATCTGAAACTGAACTGAGCCAGGGCATGTTGCAACATGTTGCAAAAGGGGGTGTGGCCTGAGCAAACACTCGCTGAACATGCTCTGTCCATGCTCACATCACTTGAGCCTTTTTTGTCAAGGCATTCTCTGGGATGGCTGGCAACTCAATGAGCTTGGCCACTGGTCTGGTGTAGGTCCTCTCGTCCACCTGCACCTCAGCAGTCCTCACTTTACCATCGACACTCCTAATGGTCTTCGTTACTCGTTTCAAGTGCCACAGCGCACGAGGTAACCTTTGGTCGATTACCATCACCACCGTACCAGCGGTGAGGTTCTCTGTGTCCTTCACCCATTTCTGCCTTGACTGCAACAAAGGTGAGTAGTTCCGTATGAAATGGGTCCAGAACTGGTTGGCTAACACCTGACTGTGCGGCCATCTTCTCCCACTGAGAATCTCAGACTCAGCATACACCACTTGAGGAAGCGAAGAGTCAGGCTGCTCCATGAGGAGGTAGTTGGGGGATCCACATCGGCTACATCTGTCGACACATAGCCCGGCTTGGAGTTGAGGATTCCCTCTACCTCAATCAGAACTGTCTGCAAGACTTCTTCTGTCACTGTCTGTGCTTCCAGAGTAACGTAGAGTGCGGCCTTAATGGATCTGTCCTCCCGCTCCCAGGCTCCACCAAAGTGAGGTGCATTTGTTGGGTTGAACTGGAAATGGATCTGGGGCTTAGCAAACTTGGTCTGCAGCTCTTCGCACATGGCCTCAAACTTGCTTTGAGTCGTGCTCCCCTCCGCGGAAGTTGGTCCCACAGTCAGAGAGAAGCTCGAAGGGAGTTCCCTGTCTAGCCACAAACCTTCTGAGTGACATAAGGAATGAGTCAGTGTCCATGTTGGGCAGCACATCAAGGTGGATGCACCTGGTGGTCATACACTTAAAAACTATTCCCCATCTTTTTTTCTGTACCCTGACCTCGCTTGACCTGGAATGGGTCAAAGCAATCTACTCCTGTTGAATAAAACGGAGGCTTCAGGAGGTGGAGACAACAAGGGGGCAGATCTGCCATGCCCAGCTGCTTCCCGGCCGGTCTTGGAGCAAAAAACAGGAAAAGTGTATCATCTTACATTAAATTTTTATAACCTATTTAGTCAGAAACTTCATCCAACATTTGAGTCCTTTTTCATGAATGCTCAAGTCCTGAGTGTGAGTCCCAAGTCTGAGTCCAAGTACAATTCATCAGTCCGCAAGTCCAAGTCAAGTCACAAGTCCAGAGAATAGAGTCTCGAGTTGGACTCGAGTCCAGAGAATAGAGACTTGAGTCCGAGTCCAGGACTCGAGAACTCCATCATTGGCTGGCAGGTGATGTTTCTTTGCACTGTGGCAAAAGTTCAGCCAGGTTCAACTGTTTTGTTGGGGCCCTCTCTGTTGGGATTCTTACTGCCAAAACAGTTGTCTCATTGAAATGATTGAGAAGGCCGTGTGTTGTGGCACAGTGCTAAAAACGGCTTTACTACCCCAAGTCAACAACTACTGCCAAAGTTCAACGAAGCAAGGCTTTTACCTATGAAATGAGAGGAGACATTTCCAGGTTTGTGTGTGTCTATATTATTATGCAGAAGGATATTTTAAGATCAATCTGACAATACATACTGAAATACTATGTACGTTCTAAGGGTAAATAAAGGCCAACAGTCTATTCCATATTGGTTTACTAAACGGTAAAAGAAAGGTTGCTGGTTAATGTGGTGTGTGCTGCACATTCTCTCTCAGGACGAATGGATAGTGAGTAAAGCAGCAGGTGGCAGCTAGAACAGTTTTACAAGTTTTATGTGTCCTAAAACCTGTGCTGGGCTCGAGGAGCCAAATGCACTTAAGAAGAGTGTGTACAAGTGTGAGTGTGTGTATGTGTTGAGGACAAGGGTGTGTAAGGCAAGTTGGCTGTCTTCCCTGCTGCACCTCCTTAACCTAATTAAACATCCCTCCAACAGCCTGGCTCCTTTGCCAACTCCAATCACACAAACACACACACACACACACACACACACACACACACACACACACACACACACACACACACACACACACACACACACACACACACACAGTCTTCCTGGAAATTACAGTGGTTTTAAAGGATTTGCAGCACTTCACTCTTCATTTACTGACTCTTGGGTTGCAACATGTATGAATCAGTGTTTGTTTGAGTGTTATATAGTTTGTGTATTTGCACAATAAAATCAATACAACACTAACACAAAAAGAAGTTGGGGGGGGTCATGATTGGGCTCATTCCCTTGTTTTATATCCAGGAAACTTGTACTTAAAACTTTACAGCAAACTATTACTATTGCAGCGTAGCATGAACGTTGGACTTGAAACTCCTTCACTTTTGCAACTTCCTATATTTTCCCAAGCTGAGGCTTTCATTTGTCAAGTATAAAGAAAAACAGCATGGGGAGTATTATCACCCCAGCCAGAGATTTAGTTTGTATTCCAGCCTCCACCCCTCTTTTCTGGCCTGGCGGGGCCTAGTGAACGACCACATTCTCTACTGCGCGCCTGCCCATCCAGATAGATGTCACAAATAATGGGGGGAGCGCTGGGAGTGTTTGATTTATGTGTGCTCAGAGCCCTCTGGAAGAGGAAGAGTGTGTGACCTGATGTAGGGCCAGGATCCCTAAAAGGGTCCTTCCTGAGAGGCTGAGCCAAGCAGCATTCTTGGCTGGACTGACCTGAACTCATCACAGAAAGAGAGAGGAGAGCTTTTATATGTTGTTAGCACCAATGTGTATTTGTCTAGCTTTCACAGTTGTCTCTCTGACTGTTGTTGACTGTTCTTTTACCATGAATAGTTTCCATGTGCAGATAAACGTTTAACATCTCTAAATTTGACCATTCTTTAAAACATCTGCTTCTGTAACAACAGACCTAGACATAAACACACACACACACACACACACACACACACACACACACACACACACACACACACACACACACACACACACATACACACACATGCGCTTCCCTCCAGTCACCATGACTATGTGTATTTGCTGCTTTGTTGCTACAACAAACATTGCAATCTTCATTTTTGGCATGAGCCAGGTGTGTTTCATCAATTCTCCAAATGCTTAATATGGACTCAATGATTTATAATGCGTCCATTGTGTCCGTATTACTCACTCCGTAACAATCACAGTGTGAGTCAGATATGGATGGTATAATTAACAGAACGATGGCCTTTGATAGAGGAAGCCGACTGTCTGATCCTGCGCCAGTGTGATTGTGTACTCTACCTGCTCGGCCAGCTTAACATCACTGCGGCCGGAAAAGGAGGAAAAGACGCCTGATTAGTGTGTTTGTGTATTTATTTATTTTTTATTTATTTATTTGTGTGTGAGAGAATGTGTGTATTTGCTTGTCTGTTAGTGTTTGCCTAGGCAAAGTCATTGGCGTGTCTAAGCATATTTTAACACATGTTTATATGACTGAATGTATAATCTGTTTTTTCTCATTTTGCAAGAGTGCAATGTTTGAGCCAGGATTATGGAACAATTGGGCAAAGGGATGTTGTAGCGATGGTATATTTGATGTTGATGTTGATGTTTTAAGGAGTTCATTGGCTCAAACCCTGTGTTTAACTGAATACATGCGTGATTCAAGAATACAGGCAATGGCCCCCATAGTCCTCCCCCTTCACTCTGTCTTATGGGTTCTGCACATGCCTCTATAAGTGTCTCATGTAGGCAGACAGGGCACAACCAAGTGTGTGTGTGTGTGTGTGTGTGTGTGTGTGTGTGTGTGTGTGTGTGTGTGCGTGTGCGTGCGTACGTGCGCATTAGTCCCGGGTGTTGTGTGGATCTGTCGGCGCCCAGCCTATCGCTCCCCGTGGGCACATGAAGGGCGGTGTGGTGGCGGGGGCTGGGAGCTGCTGACATGACCGCCCAGTTCAAAGAGATGGAGCAGGAGATGGAGGCAGAGAGCAAACAGAGCGGCCTTTATATTCACCTTGGCCAAGCCTGGGAAAACTCTGCAGCCCCCTGCGTTTGCCTGTTACAGGCAGGGAGGCAAGTGGACTTACAGGTGCTGTATATAGCGCTGCTCAGGCTGCGTGATATGCCAGACTCTGTGATCTGTCGTGAAAAGCTCAACAATATCCCATGTATTTCAACGAGAGCTGAGGGCTGATGGATGGCACGGAGTGCAGTCTAGTGTGTGAACATTTCACATTAGGTCTGTCTAAAAACTTTGAAAATGTGAACTTTCCATCCATCAGAGTCCGAACTGATGCTGAGGCTGAAAAGTCTTCTGACTCCACCTCGCCACCTGACCTCTGACCTCCATCTATGCCAATATGTTTGGTGCTAGTTCACCTATTTTACTGTCATTGCAAATTCAACATTACTGTAATTTACTTCATTAATCAGTGAAATGGTTATAAAACAGCCAGCAACAACCAGGGCCATTTCTTCATGTACTCGTCTTTGCCAAGGGGGAACACGTAGCTCCTATGGCGCCATTTTGATGCTACCAAGCCATCACCCCCCGTTAGCATTCCATTGACTTCCATTCATTTTGGCGCCACTTTGACAGCGAATAACTTTACATCTGAAGCGTTTAAAGACTCTATTTGTCCATTGTTTATTTCTAAAGAAACACGACAATGTATAAAAGGCTCCTTTACCTTGTACCTCACGTTACGGCTCCAATTGTGTCATAACCACGCGACTTACTGTCGCATAGTAGACAAATTACCGTATAGTACAGGAGAAGCTCGCAGGCATTTTCGACTTACATTTGCGGTTTAAGTTTAATTACTAATGTTAACTAGCATTTTAGGTAGCAATAATTAGCCTGTGCCTATGTTATTTCCTAACATATATCTACGCTCTCCGTCTCTGCAATATTCGGAATTATTGAGATTTCTCTTGGCACAGCTA
Organism: Sander vitreus; assembly: GCF_031162955.1. Classification (NCBI taxonomy): domain Eukaryota; kingdom Metazoa; phylum Chordata; class Actinopteri; order Perciformes; family Percidae; genus Sander; species Sander vitreus. The sequence continues at coordinate 8,536,669 of NC_135871.1, read as the reverse complement.
CCAGAAGACTTACAACTTTCAGACAGGTTGCTCATGTCACATTTACGTTGTCTCTCTCAGTTGGAGGCTGCGCAGTAATGCTCAGCCATCACCGGAAAAGTGCTTCTAATATCCTTCATTGGTCTCCGTCCAGAGCAACGGGATCTAATGTAGAACCACCACTGATCGCTACCTTGTTAGGCGGTTCCTGAATGGGGCGTATGTGTGCAGTGCCGTGAAGCAATTCGTTACATCGCGGGACCTGATATCACGCGATACTTCCTGACGCTGAGGCCGGTGGCTCGCCGGCCCAAAGTTGCAAGGGTGGTTTTTCTGCTCACAGGCACTAGGGGGAAGTGAGACGACCACCATTCAACTCGGAAAAAAGTCATATAACCATTCCAATGACTCCGAAGCTGCGCCAAAGATGTGTAAGATTAATCATAATGACACATCATTATCAATTACAGGCCACTGACCCTCCAAACAGAGTGGTCTGTCCACGGGCCTGCATGGTGCATTTCTCAATCTGAAACAATCAGAAACCTGTTTAGCCTGTGGTATACAGTAATTTGTTTTATTCACAGTATCTGCACTATTGTATGATATATTTTTCAAGTGATCATTATATATTGCTATATTTTACCTTCTGATAGAGGTCATGTCACTTCCGCTGCTTAGGGGCTGCTCTGTTGCCTCCAGAAGGCCAAACCCCTGAGCTGGCATATGCCCTCAGGCTTGCCATCCACTCTCCTTCTCCCATGGACTTGTGGCTTTTAGGCTTATTGCTCATCTAAAGTCAACATGAATATGGACAACAATATACAATGAGCATCCTTTGGACAATACACTGTGACACTACAGCACAAACACACACCTAATATGAAGGCATGAAAGCTGCATTATCAAATCAATTTAAGTTACAGTAATGTAATGTTGGGTGTATGATCAGACATTTTAAATGAGTAGCAATCTACCTAGATGATTAGCAAAGAGTAGGCTATGTCATAGTAAGTTAGTTACATATGATTTTCTATTCATAGTAATATTGAGGGTATTATATGTAGCTAGATCGTAACGTTAGTTTGTTTACATAACACAAACTAGCCATAATATAGCTAGTAGTTAACCTACAGCTTGCAATATACCCAGGTGCAGGTGGTTAGCTAAGAATAGTAATATCATAGTAGTAACATGGCTCTTCTATTCATATTAATATTGAGCCTATTAACGTTACATTTATCGATAGTAACATTAACGTTAGTTTGTTTACATTTCACATGACACGAACGACCCATATTAGCTAGCTAGCCTACAGCTACAGTTAGCATTGGCGATTGTTAGCTATGATGCTACGGCCATATAACATAAAGTAACACATTGAAAAATGATCAGATAACTTTGTGTGAAGGATTGAAATAAACTATATATGTGCCTATTTAAGAAGGAAATACATATTTTAATGGTTACTTGCCATTAAATTGAATGATATCGTATCGCTCACTGACAGCTTCAGTGCGATGACAGCATACCGTTACTAGGCACGCTGGGGACGGGACGTGAGCCACACCACGTCATGTATGTGATTACGGCATCCAATCTAAATTGGAAAGTAGCGCTACGATTGGCTAGGTCCAATGTCATCCCGCTACGGGGTTGGACGGGGGGAATCTAACATTGGATATGAACGAACGTGATTGGCTGTCAACATTGGAATAGGAACAGACGATCCTGAGCCAGGGCGCCAGTTAAGGTAAATTAAGCTAAAAAAAACTGCATTGTTCCCCTTTAATTATTGCAACCTGAAGGAAAACTACGGTGAATAAACTGCTGAAATTACAAATATAAAATCCTAGTTGAAATAGACTGAGGCCTTTATTTGCAGCCTTTATTGATTTGTGTTATTATTTGAGACACAGGCATTATTTGAAACCAAACCAGAGACTTTTTTTTGTGAACTGTACATTTTGGCCTGATTTTGGTACTAAAGAAAAAGTCAGAGGGTAAATAAAAACACTCACCGTCACTCCTCATGGCCCTGGTCTTTCTCTAACCCAATAAGTACCCATTTTCATCTTCACTCTGTGCTCCTACCGGTTTATGCCATTGGCTCTCTATGTAGCACCATTCTTCTCTGTCCTACAGTGTCTACAGGCTGGCTATCACCTCCAACACTTGACGCTTGGTGTTTATAACCCACAGTCCATGCACACACACCTGGCTGTAGATACTGTTCTTCCATCCTGCGGTGCACACAAATTACCCTACAGGAGCTTTATTTTTCCTATATTTTTTAACAGTAACGTATTTTCATGAAACCTTCCCTAGAAGCTGACTATGGTAACACTTGTTGCTGGAGCGGGTTTACGTGTACATTGGCAGGGCCGGGCAGGTGTCACTCAGCAGGCCCTTGCTGTTTTATTAATAGTGTTTTATGTTTCGCTGCAGACGGCTATGAATGTGGCTATTCAGCGGAGGGTGCAAGGAAGGAGAGTAAAGCGAAGGAAACTATATGTGTGTGTTTTGTAAGGACTGGCTAAGGTAGGCTAGTTTGCAGTGCCAGTGTCTGATTTGAGCGATCGAAGGTATGTCAGTTGTTTGTGTATGCGTGTGTGTGTGTGTGTGTGTGTGTGTGTGTGTGAAGGGAGGGGAGAGGCTGACATCACTCCTTCCAGTACTGAGGGGGTTGTTATTGTTGCCATTCTCGGCTTAGAGGAGCTGGAGCTACAGCAAACAAACTATGGAACTTCACTTCACAGGAGCTCTGCCATTTCCCACTGTACACACACACACACACGCACACACACACACGCACACACACACACACACACGCACACACGCACACACACACACACACACACACACACACACACACACACACACACACACACACAATTTCCTGTTTAATTACAGAGCATAGAGCTGACACTGCTGCATTATCACTCCTGGTGAAACCTCTAATTATGGCTCAACATCAGCTGTAAATCTGCCCATATTAATAAGGCAAAGCTGGGCTGGGGGGGGTTACAGCTCAGTGTGTGTGTGTGTGTGTGTGTGTGTGTGTGTGTGTGTGTGTGTGTGTGTGTGTGTGTTTGAGTGCATGGGTAGGCCCTACAGCACAAGTAAGCACTTGCTTGCACATGTTGACCAGACTCAGGGCTTAAACACATTAGACTGCATGCAAAGAACATGCTTTCAGGGGAAATTTATGAAGCCTGACAGCACAGTGCGGGTGAAGCAGTCATTTTCACTGAATAGGGTTTAAAGGTGCAATCTGGAATTTATTTGACCATCCACACAAGTCTGACTTTGGGAAATAGCTGATGGGAAGTAAGCCTTCTTTTAAAATTTGTTAAGCCATAGTAAACTCAATACAAATGTTAGACATATGAACAAACTTTTCAAACACTTTGTCACTCTTATTTTGGTCTTGTCTGAAAAGAAGTGCATTTAAAAGTAACAAAGAAACTTGGGTCTAAAAAACACTGTACCAAAGTAGTGTGACAGCTGATTAAATGAGGAGACCATGAGCTTATGTTATAGTTATTTGTTTAACACAAGAAATCCAAGCAATCTGCAGGCGACTTAATGAGAACAATCGTGAGATTTAGATGATATCTGATTTGCAAAAAGGCATAGAACCAATATGACTTGTGATGTCACCCCCCCCTTCCTTCTGTCTGGATGTCCTCCTGACATTCTTCTGTGTGTATGTGTGCACGCGCGTGTGTGTGTGTATTTTCAGTGCCCAGGGTGGAGATTAGGTCTGGTATTAATGGGATGTCCCTTGCTGCATGTCCCCCCTCTGCTCCCTCACATTCCACTGTCCCGAACATACACACTCACATCCACGGCCTTATGTGACCCCTTTCCACCCTGCCCTCCTTGAACATCCACATGTACACACAATGGCAATGCTTCATTCCTTCCTCCCTCCCTCACCCTCTCTGGCCTTTGGACATCAGAGCAGGCCTCCCCAATCCCCCTTTAGCAAGCATCCAGACCTGCTAAACCAACAGAAGGCCGGTTCTATTGTCCCACAGCTTGATCTGGAGTGTGTGTGTTGGTTTGGCCCGGACGGTAGGTTAGGATAAGGTTTGGACAGCACTGGATCCCCTCTAATCCCTGAAAAGCAGAAGTAAAGCCAGGCCAGGACCTCCGGCGCTTTCAGTGATTTACCCTCCTCCTTCACCTGGAAACACACACACACACACACACACACACACACACACACACACACACACACAATGCAATTATTGCCTAAAAGGCACAGTAACACCAGAAAGTGGGACAGCAACATTCATCACTGCGCATTCTCACAACATCTCTCGCTACATTATTATATAGTGGTGTTCAGTCACAAGAGCTTTCAAGCTTCTTTAAATTTTCTCAGTACTTATAGCCATTCACTCTTCTCTAGCATTTTGTTCTCAGGATTGTGCATTTCATCTCATAACGTTGAATAGGGGGACAACAAAGCTGTCGGCGATAGCGAGCTTGCTAACTGATATACATTGCTGGGATTAAGCCTGACATCCGGCGTCAGATGTGCCTTCCCTTCCCCTAGCTGACACAGCGCTGTGAAGATAGGTCTGGCAATGCAAGACTACTAAGAGAATAACTCCACACAGTTTAATCAAAAGATGTAATTGTATCATTTATTCTGATTTTATAACTGTCTGTAAAATCATTCTGCCTTTGTTTGGCAGTTTCTATTCAAAAAGAGGAACTAAAAGTGGGTGGTGCATCAGGTCTAATGACGACAATAAGTCATTTCATTTTGGACTCTCTGGCTCCCCGTTCCTTCAGAGGTCAGCACTGCCAACACTGGCTTGCTATTGCTCGTGTGTCAAAGTTCAACAAACTTGAACTAGACGCAAAAAATGAGTGGGAATTTAGTTTGTCCCTCTGGCAAATTCACGATTGCTGCAGTTCAATGGGAGTGACTTTAATTTTGCCACAACAACTTGAAATGCTTTAATTGTGTGACCCAGTCTTAATAGGAATTCTTCAAATTGGATAATACAAAATTACATAAACATACACACACATATCTAAACCCCAGCCCTACCGTACCCTTGGACTTTACCCTTATCCTGACCTAACCTAATATTATTTTACCACAAAGCCAGGTCCAATTACAAGACATATTAATCAGTATATTACAAGACAGTATTACCCCAACATTTTAAAAGATATGGCCAATTCATCATTCTCAAAAGAACAAAGAATGCTTTCAAAAAACCAAAAAGAAAAACTATAATTCATACTGGGCAAACATCAAGTCTTTTCCACTAGATGTCATTCCTTCTGTAATCATCACATCATACCGTTCATTTCCAACACTTAAAAAAAAAAAGAAAAAAACTTTCAGGCTTCCTTTGCCATTTGTACATTGTAATACCTCTACATTCAAGACAATGTACACCCCCCGCCCCCCCGCCAAGCCTCTTCTTAACCTCCAGCTCCTTGAACACTCCTCTGTGACTGTGTCAGAGGAATAAGTTAAACCATGGGGTGTAAATGTAATGAACACTGCCCCTGCGAAATGACTTTAAACGGGGGAAAGAAAGTCAGAACACGGCAAA
>NC_135871.1:8443602-8526102 GCF_031162955.1 Sander vitreus | reverse complement strand
AAGTAAAAACGTTTGTGTTGAACTTGTTATTATCGCATCAATTTTGACTGCCCTAATTTCCACAGTGGAGTCTCTCTCGCCCTCTCACTTTGTGACAATGACATCACCAATATGCAAATGAGCACATGACGTAATCTAGCGATTTTTAGACTTTTGGAGCTAGTGCTAGCTACTTTCATTGGGAAAGAGTTGGCAACACTGGACATTACTACTTATTGGAGACAGGTCTGGAAATGAGAAAATAGTTTTGTAGTAACAGTTAAGAAAGCAGCTCATTTCCTCATTAATTGTTATTCTTTACCACTGTTAACATTTATCACTGTTAGTCTGTCATTACCAGTAGTTTACTGTTAGTGTTGTGTGGCAGTTGCTGCGGTAAACTTTGACCCCCTGCTACCAGTAAAAACACATCTCTGTGATTACACACACACACACACACACACACACACACACACACACACACACACACACACACACACACACACACACACACACACACACACATCTGCATCACCTGCAGCCTTCCTCACTGACCTCTGACCTCAAGAGTTTCAGTAGCTGCATATAAATCTCGACCCGTGTTTTTTTTTTTATTTAAGATAAATTTTTGGGCATTATAGGTCTTTATTTTTATAGTACAGTTGAGGACATGAAAGGGGAGAGAGAGAGGGGGGAACGACATGCAGCAAAGGGCCGCAGGTCGGAGTCAAAACCACAGCATGCGTCGAGGAGTAAACCTCATGTGGGCGTGTGCTCTTCCAGGTGCGCTACTCAGGTGCCCTCGACCTGACAATCCAGATGAGGAAAACATGACGGCAGTTTACAGTGAGCGTTATAATACTATTAGTTCCTGGCACCTACGCAGGAAAGAAATTAACTGTAAGAACTAGGGGTCATACCCTTTCCATTACACACACACACACACACACACACACACACACACACACACACACACACACACACACACACACACACACACACACACACACACACACACACATAGCATGGCCCTGTGAAAAGGGGCTGAATCATCTGTGGTAATGAGGGCCTTAGATTTCCATCCTGCTCTGATTCTGACTGTGTCTGCGTCTGCCTTGACCACTAAAGAGCCCCAGCTGCCCACAGAAATGCCTACAAGGCGATGACTGCCTCCTTACTCCATGTGCTCTCGTGTGTGTGTGTTTATGTTTGTGTTTGACCAGCATGAAGAGTACATTATGCAACTTGTGTGTCTCCCAGTTAAAAGTAGCAGATGCAGTGGCCTCCTGGATGGCATCATCTGAAATAAACCTGGCTTGAAAGTATTTACTTGGAATAACGACCAAAGAGTTTAGATAATCCCAGAATAGGTATACAAAAGTTTGTGTGATGTCACCGCTTTCCTAGTCTGGATCGACAATGGTTCATTTACTGGATAGCTCCGGCACCGCCGGATGTCCCTCGCCTTCCGCTTTCTTTGTGTTTACGTTAAACTCCGGTATCTCTGAGCCAGCAAGCTAACGTTACACGCTGTAAATGGCAAGTTTTGAAGAAAATTATGATCGTGCAACAAGGCAGGCCTGCTTGGTTCTTTCAGGGAATGATTGTAAAGATTTACAAAGAATATGTTTACGGCATTTACTCTCTAACTGGGGATTTGCCATGGACAAAATACACACGCCGATACACTTGTAAGATCTAATGAGGTTTATACATGTATCCAGCTAATTTAAATAGCTCACGTTACTGTAGTGTGAACATTTAACTTCATTTAATATTGTATGTGGTGTTTTCTTTTTGCGGGGTGCAAATGTTCTACCTAAACAAGTTCCTTCCCGAGACTATTTAGCAGAGTCACGGTCGCTGCATCCAGGGCATAGTGCCGCCCAAGACGATTGTAATTGGTTTAAAGAAACGCAAACAACCCAGAGCGTTTTTGTGTGTGTATGTATATGTGTGGAGGGGCCAGACCTTCCTCCGCAGCGCTGTGGAGATACTGTAGGTCTATCAATGATGTCAGGTCACGGTCACTGTTGAGCTCTATGATGCATAGAGCTCAACAGTGACCACCCACTCTCTGAAGTTCCGGGGGTGAATTTCCCCATTTAATATCTAAATTGACTTTTAATTAAATGCGTGGTGTAAATACAGTGGTCCTCATAAGTTTATGAATCCATGCTAAAGTTGACTAAAACGAGGAATAAAAAAATCGCCTTTTGGAAATTGATCTTAATGCTTTAATTTAAAAAAATGAGGAAAAATACAACCTTTAAGGACACCAATTTTCTTTGTGAATGAATAATGTATCGTAAATAAATAAATGTTCTTCCTTAAAATACACGGGGCATAAGTAAGTACACCCCTATGTTAAATTCCCACAATGGCATTTTTTTATTTTTAAAGGCCAGTTATTTCATGGATCCAGGATACTATACATCCTGATAAAGTTCCCTTGGCCTTTGGAATTGAAACATCATCACATGCCCTTCACCATACCTAGAGATTGGCATGGGGTACTTTCCATAAAATCATCTCTCAATGCAAATCAAACCAGCTATTAGGTTGACTGAAATAAAACCATGCCAATCTCTAGGTATGGTGAAGGGGATGTGATGATGTGGGGCTATTTTAATTCCAAAGGCCAAGGGAACTTTATCAGGATGCATAGTATCCTGGATCCATGAAATAACTGGCCTTTAAAAATAAAAATTTATTTATTTATTATTTATTTTTTATTTATTTACGATACATTATTCATTCACAAAGAAAATTGGTGTCCTTAAAGGCTGGATTTTTCCTAATTTTCTTAATAAAGGTATTAAGATCAATTTCCAAAAGAAGATTTTTTTTATTCCTCTTTTTTAGTCAACTTTAGCATGGATTCATAAACTTATGAGCACCACTGTATATAGAGTTTTAAGCCTGGAACCAAGCCAACCAACTACGAGATGAATTGTGGCCATAAAACATTTGATTTGACGCAAAAGAACATTTTGAAAATAGAAAAAAAGTGTACATTTATTATCCCAGAGCAACGAAAAAACCACAAGAATGAGTTGCAAACACTACAGGTCTGCTTTGAATCACAGTACCTGTTGCAGCCCATCCAGTCTAATCCTAGAGGTTTCGGCATTTATGTCACTGCAATTTGCACTCACTTCAGTGCTTTGTATATTTGGAGTGTGTTTGCCTGTGCAGAGTGTGTGTGCAAGCACATTTGAAAGGGGGGTCTAATCTGTGTTTACGTGTCCGTTTATCTTTGCAGGTGATGATTTGATCTCAGGTGTGTGCTTGTGTGTGATTCCAATCTGTCCATCTCTCAGCGCTCTTGTAGCAGCGGATGACAGTCCCATCCCACTGCAGCAGGTGATCACAGAACTCCTGTTCTGTTCTATGGAAACAGGCCTGTCACACTGGTATGTGGCCTGTCTGTTAACACTCAGCACATAAGCTCTGCTACTTACAGTATTTATCTGTTTATGGAGCTAGACAATGCTTCTATTGGACCTTCTTTTAATATTTAGCAACATAACTTGTTGTAGTATCTAACTTTATCCCAATATAATTGAGTATAAATTCCCAGAAGAAGAGGACCCAAAATTCCATATATAACTTGATATGTTCTATTGAGTCAAACTTTTTAGTTCTCTGTCTCTGAAAAGTTGGAAGTTCCTATCTGATAACACTTTCTCCAAAGCCGATCTGTTGGTTTAATCATAGCGATAGCCTAAGCACAAGTCCAGTTAAAGGGTGTGTTTCATTTTCAGAAAAAAGATTGGTATGGGAGGATTTTACTGCTCGGTCTGTAGTGAATCCAGCCTCTCCTTGCCTCGAGGGAACCTTTAGCCTTGCTCAAGTCATTTAATTTATCCTACCTTTTATCAGCCACACATAGTTTTAGGGATATCAATGTCAGCAGGTCATTACACCACTTTGGTCATTTACCAGATAGATTGGCACAAACACATTTTTAACCTTGGAGAGAGTTAGACAAGTTGTTTTGCCCTGCTTCTAGTCTTTATGCTAAGCTTAGGTAAAGTTCTGCTAACCACTCTTCCGCCAAGTTTCATTAATGTCGGGCCAGCAGTTTTTCCGTAATACTGCTGACAGAAAAAACAAACCAAAACACAAACGGACAAACCAAACCAAAAAAATAACCTCCTTGTTGAAGGTAACGATTTTATTCAACCTAGTTTTTGTCATCTGTGGGTGTCAGTGTTGACATTTTCTAATTTAAATATTACACCTTTTATCAGCATAAACTAATGAGGTAAACCTTAAAAATGAATTGGCAGGACAATGGGTAGCCTATCTTCCCAAATACTGAATATTTGAGTAATATTCAGAACATTCAGTGTAGTACTACAGTATCAGTACTCGTCTTTTAGATGACTTGGTTACATTAAACCCTATTTCATATGCAGTAAAATAATACACAATATGGCAACTAGACCATCAAGTCATCAAGATGAAGAAAGAACAACAATCTTGAATAAAAACTCTTCAGACAGGCTATGATTGATTTTCTCCTGTCAGCTGTGTTTTTGATTAACATCCACCAAACGCCAGCTCTTTTACACACCACTTGGACTGCTCAGATTAAACCAGGCTAGCATGTAAACATAAATCCAGCGTGTCTGTGCAATAGACAGCTGTACATAACCACAGCAACGCTTCTGCAGCCGTTTAGCTTTTTTTCTTGCTTCACCAAGAAGTCTGACTCAAACTCTGAAGGGCGGAGGCTTCAAGTATAGGGCTTGATTTGGATTGGAGATGTCATCTTTAATAAATATCAGGCACCGCTCGGAGAGACGACTCACCGCAAAGATATATACAGTGAGAGGCTGCCTCGCTGTTTATGGTCCATCCTGCAGATAACATGTAATGGAGGGCTTAGGTGTGTTTTGGATCAATAGGATTACTGTACTTGGCTGGCTAGATTGCAGGGGCAGAACGTTCTGGATGTCACGGCTGAACAGACCATGACCTAACGGATGATGGAGTTAAACACATCGTGCTTCCACCCCGACAACACACACTCACACACGCTCATATTCTTAGAAAAAAGGCAAAATAATCCTAATAAAAGGCGAGCCGGGCATGGTGATAGCCCTTGTAACTACTGCCGTTTCATCAGCCAACACACGCTGATGTACTCAAAGGCCCAGACCAACATTTAACAACAGTGTTTCCCATTATCAGATGGGCCTATAATCTGATCTCTCTGAGAGAGGAGGACAGGGAGGCTGAGGATATACAAGGGATGGATAGTGGGGTCATGGTCAGGAGAAAGGGCGGATAGGAATGGTATGTGAGTGTGGTTCAGGTGGGTAGGGGCTGTAATTGCTACCTATAGAGCCCTCTGGGGTGAGCTCATGAGCTGTACTGTAAATGGGTGTTGCTGGTAGGCCTTGGGGGTGTTTCATTAATCAAAGCCCTTCTGGGACAAAGAATAAACTGAACTGAACTGAACTGAAGCAATAGATTGCCAACTAAATATTTTGGCTCCAAGGCTCTGGATGTAAAATAAGCAGCTAATTGCAGAGCTCTGACTATCCTGTTCATCTTTGAAAGATCCAAAATGGCCGTCTTCTTTGTTTCTACATGGGTTGGGGAAACACATGCATACTAAACAGTTTCAACAATTTCTCCTAAAACTTTGCCTGCACATTTCAAATTTCCTATGTTATGTCTTTGTAAATTATAGAGTATGGTCTAGACCCACTCTATCTGTAAAGTGTCCTGAGATAACTCATGATGTGATTTTACACTATAAATAAAATTGAATGAAATTGAATTGAATGAAATAGCGAGATAGCGAAAGAGGATGCGCCAGATGTTAGGCTTTATCCCAGCAACGTACATCCGTTGAGCCAGACTAGCCGTTAGCTGGTTCTGTTGAAGCTGGTCGTTTGGCATTAGCATGAGTGTTTGGATGGCTAGCTAAACCGGACATATCCCAGACAACAAGTTGGTATTGTCACAGTGTTACTTTTTGTTTAAGGAGTCACTGACGCACACTGAGTGGTTAGTCATAACTAAGATTAAGTGCAGTGAAAGGTCCATGTGTGTGGACCAGAGGTTGATGCATGGACTGTAAAAGTGAAGCCAAAACATCAGGAAGTCGCTGCATACACCTGTAAATCCATCTTTTAACTTTCCTCTTTTTTTGGATCATTTGATTAAATTCTGCCCATGTCACCTCCTCATACTTGGCTTTTACCAGACAGTAAAATGGAAAGAATTTACTTTGTAAAGTTGAAAAGCATGAAAAGAGGTTGGTAATAACATGTTAGTAGCCAGAAGGCCAATATACCTCGACATGACTGCCTTTGTCTTTGCTTTCTCAACTGTAAATTGTTAGCTGTGGGTGCAAAGGACCACGTTGAGTTTCCCCTGACCCAGCATCTCCTCCCACTGGGTCCCACAATGTAGTGCTGGTGCCAGGGGAAGTGTAGTTTGGGTTCATGCTTTCTTTCATTGTGTTTCCAGCATGCCACATCCACAATGGCATGAAAGACGTCTTGCTGGGGGAGGTGGGTGAGGGAGGAAACCGAAGCAGCTGGAGTGCACTAAGCCGAGCGGTTCTCCATCGGCAAAGAGAAAAAAATGTCACTTTTGTCTTGCTGTATCATAACAATAACAACAAGAACGCAGCTTTTGTCACAATGCATTTCCTAGATCCAGAGGCTGCCGCCGCCTTCTCACATTCACAGAGAGATGTTGTTTTTGTTGCTGGTTTTCATCGAGCCATTCACTGTGTCCTTGCTTTCTGCCTACGTCACAATGATTTAGACTCTTCCTGCTATTTGGAGAAATAATGTGATAGTATCTTTGTGAAGCAGACGGGGGGCTGGAATACAAGACTGCAGACTGAGCTGACATTTCCTTGTATTACGTTATGTTGTTTTCACACAGCTAGAAATAAACAATATGGCTGACCAACAAAATGGCCGCCCATTTTTTTTGTGGGATTAGGATTTTACTTATTTCTATATATATATATATATATATATATATATATATATATATATATATATATATATATATATATATATATTTATATTTTTTTTTTTATAAATGAACTTAAAAAAGAAAAAATACTACTAGAATGATTGATTTCATCGATTTTAAATAAACAATGGTATATATGCTGCTGGATACAATAGTGAGGAACATAACTCCTTAGTTGACATAAACCACTCTAGGCACTAGACAACACACAAAGTCATCAGAAACACATTTGATAGTGACATTATATGCTGTATATGTTCCTGTTATTGACTTTTGAATCTTAAGTCTTCAACCAAGCAGGTTATGTCACCCAGTTCATGCAAATCTCAGTTTTATAAGGTCAAAGAAGATTGACTGTTGTTGTTGAGGTTTGATTGATTCAGGCCCATCACAGCAGAGGGTGTTATTATGAGTGTGTGAGTCATCCTCATTGTGCCAACTACAGGCCTGTTCATGTCTCAGAACATCAGTTGGTAACCAGTAAAGGCAGTTATGAGGAGTGCATGCAATGTGACAGTTATACACACATGGTGTGTGTGTGTGTGTGTGTGTGTGTGTGTGTGTGTGTGTGTGTGCGTGTGTGTGTAAACCAGAGGTCAGTGTGTACAGTATGCTCAAGCTTTGTTGGAGTTTGACTCTTGTGGTAGTAAAGGTCTTAAAATGCAGTGTTAAAATATTAGCTAGATGACAAGACAAAAAAAAACACCTCTAGGCTAACAGAATAGTAGGACATCTGCATTAATGTTAACAATGTTGGACACATTTTAATATTATTGCAGTGAATATCATCACCACTTTAGTTGTGCATTACTGCTGGAGAGGCAGCAAAAGTTTCAAACTCCTGACTTCAACAATTAAAAGTTCTGCCTTTATAAAGTACAGTAATCAAATATTAAGTATGAAACACTCCTACATGGTTGCATGATTACACTCCCTTACATAAATAGAGACAAAGAAACAGACAACCACACCTGCAGCAATATATTTCAATATAACTGTCACATAAATAATAATATAATAATAATAATAATAATAATAATAATAATAATAACAATAATTATTATTATTATAATAACTTGTTTGTGCTTTCTGCATAGGTCACCTGCTTTAAAAAAATCCCTTCAGTACAAAGAGGTACAACTATAGTTATACAAAAACGTTTAGTGCATTTTTACTGTAGCTGAATTTAAAGTTGAAATTATATTTCAAAAATACATTTAAAATAATGAAAGTTTTTTTTTAAGCTATTTTGTTCCTCACATCTTTAATTAATGTGCCATGAAAGCAGGGCCAGAGTCAGTCAGTCAGTCAGTCAGTCAGTCAGTCAGTCAGTCAGTTAGATTTGTGGCTCCAACACCTGCTACTATGTAATTGGCCTCATGTATCACAAGCTTTTTCATCCCAACCTTCCACCTGTGGCTTTAGGGGAGAGAATAGTTAGACATCTTACAGTAAGTGGCTCCAGCACTCTGATGTTTAACTTCAGAATCCACCAATCACTCATACTTTAAGGTCAGCGGTAACTCATCTGGCTCTACCCTGATTCTGTGTGAGACTCTACAGTTATAAAGTGAGAATTGATTGATGGGCAAAAGACAAACTCCACATCAGCATCGACTGAGCCTTGAGGCAACATACTTACGCAGAGAGATACAGTACAAACATATCATATCCCTACGCACTCGCGCGCACACACAGATTTATAGCCCTGGTCCTGGAGGCATGAGTTACTTGCTGTCTCCTCTAAGATGTAGCCACTCAACCAGAAAATAATGACCCTTGGAGCAGCAATCAATCATTGCTGCCCAAAAAACATTCAGTCCCCTGGAAAGCTACACAAATTTATGAGAGGACTCATATTATCTGGGTTTCCCATAGGACCTACCCACACAATCAGGCCCCGGAGAACACTTACATATCTGTCAGAGCACTTTGGTCGCCGTATTACCATTATAAACAAACTATAAAGAGTTTGGCTTAGATGTTAAAGGCTGCTTAATCACAGTCATCTATTAAACCACTTCCAATTAAACATGTAATTATAAACCTGGTTTAATTACTTTTCTATCTGTAATTAAAATATTTTATACTTCACACTTCTTTTATCTTGTGGTGCCTTCTTGCCTTATGTTTGTTTCAATAAACATCCATATATGTGGGAAGACAGAGAAAAGGAGCGCTTCTTTTTAGGGGTGGTTGAAAAAAGTCTTACAACAGGCTTGTTGGTGCAGGGTTGATCCAATAGCATCAGTACAGCGTGAACACCCAGGCACTCTTGTGGAAGAAAAAGCTAAAAAGCCTTTATTGATGCGCATAATGCAAAAGGTAAAAGAATATGCCCCAACGTGTTGCGGCACACATAAATATCCATATATGTTGGGGTATATATGGCTCAGGTGCCCTGCTTAAAGGCATCCTAACGGGGATATACATCCGTTGGGGTGATGAGGGAACTCCGTTCACAGGTCGGCACTCCTTAACACCAGGCCAACCTACTGGCTGCTAGTTCAAGTCCCCAGATATGTAATTGTGGTTCTGCAGTGCAGCCATGCGGTAATGAAGAGTGGACTCTTACTGAACTGCCTTCAGTAATTCATCCAATACTCCAACTGTCTGAAATATGATAGCTTCCTTTATCTTGTTCTGGATGTCTATGACAACATTAAGGACTTAAAGTGCTCATATTTTGCTCATTTTCAGGTTCATGATTGTATTTAGAGGTTGTACCAGAATAGGTTTACATGATTTAATTTTTAAAAAACACCATATTTTTGTGGTACTGCACATTGCTGCAGCTCCTCTTTTCACCCTGTGTGTTGAGCTCTCTGTTTTAGCTACAGAGTGAGACATCTCACTTCTGTTCCATCTTTGTTGGGAGTCGCACATGCGCAGTAAGTACTGCTAGCTTGTCAGTTGCAGAGCATGAGGGAGTGCCACGCTAGCAGCTAGGCGAGCATTATAACGTGTGTCACTTTGTAACACATGTTATAATGCTTTGACACAGAAGTAAAGGCTGGACTACAATAGAGCTGTTTGGAGCAGTTTGTGAACAGGGTTTTCTCTGGAAGATGGTAAGTCCCTTTGGGGTGGACTTTGGGCTTTTTCACTTTGTTAACCTATAACGTGCACAAAAATATATATATAACGCAATAAAGGAAAGGGGGAGAGCCAAAAAGCACAATATGAGCACCATAACAAAACAAAGGAAAAAAAGAAATTTTTGAATCACACAATCTATAGGTATAATTATCTTAAGAACCTGGATCACCTCATCTGTCAAGACATGACTCAGTCAGTGATGACACATTAACCAAAATAAACCTGTTCCGATTGTTTGCAGATCAACCAGCCTAATTAAACAAGAACAAATCCAGTCATGTGTTAATAATCCATGCGCGGAGCAGGTCGAGTCTTGATTGGCCTCACCTACAGCAGAGTTCAGTAACTGTATCTCTGGCTGCTGCTCTTCAGTAACTGGGATTTCCTTTCTGCTCTAATGGAGTACACAGGTAAATTGGCCTGTTGGACATGTTTAGCTGTAGGAAAAAGCCATAGTCAATCATTGTCATCCATGTGTCCCATGTAAATCACTTGGCATACACTGTGTAGCACGATGGCTCCTAGCACAGAATCATATGTTTAATATGTTGATATGGCTAGTGTGGTTGTTTTGACAGGTAAACATTACATGAAATATGACATTAAAAATGTACTGATTTTAATTTAATGTTAGATACCCAATTAAGCTACCAATATTGTTTCTAAGAGAAGCTGATATTAGATTCCCAGGAGGCTAAAATGTGCCCAACAGAAGCCTAACTCCATTGTGGCTGCTTTTGGGATTGATGCCAGACTTGTGATGAATGGTCTCAGGTTTCAGAGTCTGTCCAACACTGGTCCAATATTGGGTGCCAGCCAGCATTGCCTCAAACCTAGCCCAAGTGCTGCTGGGTTGAGCTGATTCTCAAAGCAAATCTGCCAAAGTCTGCACCCCTCAAACCTCTTCAAATAGCCATTAAAGAGTAAGTAAACCATCAAATGCTGCTAGCACCCTCCCTTCCAGTAAATGTAAAAGAAAATACAACAGAGAAGTGCGGGGTGGGTGGAGGGCAAACATCTGTCAGGCACGCTACATAGTGAGTGATGGCCCATTGGGTGTGGGGAGACGAGGCTGAGCTAACCCCTCAGCACATGGCTAGGGACGTGTGTGACACAGTGCTGTTAATCAGAGCTAACCAGTCATGACCAGCTACTGTCAGGCTCTGCTGGATGGACCTCTAACAGTCACTAGAAGCAAATTCATGCCCCTTTGAGAGAGTTACTGTATCTGTACCTGTGTTGTAGTTGGGATAGCAGCCTACAACAATCTTTTAAATCTAATCTGATTTGTAACCTAATCTCACTTCTACTTAACATTTTTATTTATAATGATCTTATGTTACTTATTTACTGTATAGACTTATCGACTTGCTCTTTCTTACTCTTATTTTACCTTGAATGTGACTGTGAGCAACTGCAACTAAATAATTTCCCTGAGGGGATCAATAAAGTATTCTGATTCTGATGATTCTGATTCACTGCAACTTTTACAATGTATGTGTCCATGGGAAGTATCACTACATTGTAGTAGCCCTGCTGTTTATACTGTTCATCAATAGTCAGCTAAAGGTCTGAATAAAGCCTAGTTAGTGGCGTACATGTATTTGAAGCCACGGAAGAGAAATACATCTCGTTATTGTTATCAGCTATGATAATATTACGAGCCAGATTAAATTAGCTTTGAACAAGAGGTCTCCCAACCATGGTTCAGAGCCGCAGCTGTGTCACACAGACTAACTCTCCTGTATCATCTAACATCTGATCCCACTCACTGTGAAATCTGAAAATGATCAAGTTGATCAAGATCTTATAAAGTCATTGGCCATGCCTTTATCAATTTGCTTTTATACTGAGCATATAGGTCTCTCTGATGACATAACTTGGTACAGTTGTTCCTGTACATGCAAACATCTCAGAAAGAACTTCTTCTTTTAATTCACTAGCTGGCCCTTTGTAGCGCTGACACTCAACTTGACCCAACTTGGCTGGCTATTGGAGCGTACTGCATACTGTAGCTAAAAACTTTATGTAGTCGTTTGGCATGAAAGTATTCCAGCTGTCTCTGTATAATACCAATTGCGCGTAATCACTTACATATACGAAAACATTAGCATGATGATTGTTAGTTTGAATGATTTGCTTTGAATGATGTCTTCTCATATTTAATGGAAAGGTTGACTCTTTACATTTCTGGAATATACTAGAAAATCATGTTGCATTAGATCATGCTAGCCAAAAAGCCAGTAGACTGTGTATGTGTCCTGCTCCCTGTGTGTGTGTGTTAATAGGCTGTAGGGTGGAGACTAGTGACTGTGCATGTGGAGACCCATGTTGCCAGTGGTGACAGAATCCGTCAGTGTTCGCCAAACCCAGAAGGACATAGAATCAGTCAGCGAGAGCCGAGCCTGGAGCAGGAAGACGGTTTACTTACCCTCCGCTTAAATCTCCATAAAGAAGGAGCCGGAAAGTTCTCAACTCTTTTCAGCAGCTTCCCTGCTGCATTTCCATTAATGGAACCTCTTTCATCATCATAACCATCCCCATCATCATCACCATCATCATCATCATCATCATCGTCATCATCATTATCATGACTTTGTTGTTTTATGGTTAAATATCAAGTGGTCCAAGTTGTGAGTGACACTCAGGTGTTGAATTCATAAGGTCTTTGTTGCTATTTTACACTTTTGCATGTTAAAGTGTGTATTTGTATTAGTTAGTAGAGTTGTGGAGTTATGTGATTATTTACATTTTCGTATTTTTTTTTTTGTGTATGTTAGCGTGTCACTGTGTGTGTGTGTGTGTGTGTGTGTGTTACCAGTAGAGCGGCGGTATGGCTGAAGGCCAGGCCATGAGAAGCAGCAGGATGACATCAGAGGACAAACTGTACTCATAACAATGTTTGTTTCCCTGTAAACGGACGGTCACTTTGGCCCCGTCTTCACAGCGTTGGCCCTTCACCTCCAATCAACGGCCATCATCATCATTGCTTTCAGGGGGCCGTCCAATTACGTCGTCCCTCTAGCATTGACCTCCACACTGACTGCAAACTATTCATTTAAGACTGGCTTCCCTATTCTTTCCCTTTGTAGCTCTCTCTTTGTCTCTGCTTCTGCTTCTCTCCCTGTCTGCCTTTTTTCCCCCTCCTGTCTTTCCATCCCCCCCTGTCTGTTTCTCTCTTTCTCTTCCTCTTTCTCCTTCTGTGTTGTTGGTGATGGCTGTTTTTATTGGCAGGTGATGAGGCTTGATGGTGGTTTGGTCCCAGTGACAGTGCACATTTTCCCCTCTTTCTCTCTCTTCCTTTCTCTGACGGTCTATTCTTGGCTGTGTGTCCTCAGCAGTTTATAGGCGTTGTTCTCCCAAGGCGTTAAGCTAATTGTTCTTCCATTTCCCCATCGCTACATCACTGCATCTGAATGTGTGACTGATCGAGTTTGTGTGCGTGCATTTGCCTTTTCCTGCTTGTGAATATTCAATCAGTTTTGTATATTTGTGCAAAATGTTTGTATGCACTTCCTTCTGTTTAAGTGTGCATTGTGTACATTTAAGTTGTCATTTTGTATATTTATGTGTGTGGGTGACACTTATCACCCCAGCATCTCTTGATTTAGGAAAGCCTGGCATGGTTGCCAGTGTTCCACAGCGAGCGAGGCAAGTGTTACGTTATAAGACCTAGTTCTATGGATGCTGCAGATGTCTGTGTGTTTCAGTGTGTGCATGTGTGTAGGTGGGTGTTATGGTTAGCTATCCATCTCCAGGGCATCTGCTCTCCATTATGCTTTAATGGATGACAGATAAGAACATGACAAACGGATGCAGTATGCCTGAGAGACACCTCAGCCACCCCACTGGGGGAGCTAGAGATTCATGGCAGAGAGGATAACTCTCCTATTTTTCCATCTCTCCTTCCCCCTCTTCCCACCAGGGACCCAAAAAACTAAGCCAAATCATTTCTGACGATAATTTTTATAATTTATGTTGGCCCTGCCTCAGTGCCAGATGGGTGGGATTTGCCACATAGAACAATACAATGAGTGCCAGAACTATTAGACAATCATTTGAAAGTATTTGAAAGACAGTTTGTCTAACTTTTCTGTGGCTGGAACTTGACTTGACACTATTAGAGTTGTTTTAATGGTGTAAACCCTGCCTAACCTGCTGGTACTCCAAGCAGGTTAAAGTAGATTATTTGACACGGGTCTGTTACGCTTTCTGCCTGTTCCCATTCATATCATCGTCGCTTTCTTCTCCCATTGACCGCTTTTCTCTTCCTCAATTTTTCACATCTTACAGCCAACAAATCAAATCTGACACTTTTTGTAAAGGAAGGACTGCTTGGATAAACTACATATATAACATGGAATAAGCACATTTCATAAAAGCAGCACTTAAATCAGAACTTAGATGCAGATTTCAACACCATAGGCCTGCAACAGGACTTAATTTGGGACTCTAAGGAGAGCCATCTCTATGCTGTACCTCTGACGGAAAAGATAAATATCCACCATTCTCCCTCTTACTTTGCTTCTTCCCACTCTGTATTTTCTTCTCTTGGATCACCTCTCATTTTTCCAGATGGTCTTTTCACACTCCACTCATTCTGCTTGGACAGCAGGAAGTCAAGCCTGTATGGGACACTGGGACATGAATCCTTCCCCCTGCAGATATACCCATTGGAAATTAATTGGAACTCTGTGTCCTCTAGGATCTTCCAAGCTAGCACTGCCAAACTAGCCACCAAGCCAATATAATGAGTTATCATGTAGTAGACCTTGATTTAACGGCCTTTTGCTCTGCTACTCTTTTCCATTTTCTTATTTTCTTGCCATGCCAGAATTTCATTTCCAAATGTGAGACATTTTCATCTTTATCTGACTTTATTGGTGCTCGGTTTAGCATATAAGGTATTTTTATCAGTTGTTAGTGGTATTGTATTGCAACCGTAAAAAACGTGTCAGAAATCAAATTCTCTCACACACTTTCTCTATAATCCCCTCCCTCTTTCTTTACCTTCACTCCACCCCCCAACCAACCAAGGTCTGTTTCCAATTGCCGCTCTCTGTTGGAGCGCCAGCATGCGTCAGAATCTCCCTGTGGCCTCCTCAAATAAAGACACATGACTTAAACCAAGTGCTATTCCAGCATCTTCCACTGACACAAATCAGGTGCAATGACTGGACCTCTGTCTTGTGTTACGACCCCTTTTTGAGACTATCAGAGTGGGGTCCTAGTAACAACACGGTTTATGACTGCTGAGTGTTTGAAATGCAACACTGCTCACACAGAGTCCATAGGTGTTCAATTAAAGCCTTGCCCAATGAGGAGTTACAGCTGAATTCCTGTTCCAGTTCTCAAACATTACATGGCATCAATGGAAGAGCTCAACTATTTATATCTGTCCCATGAATATGCTAGTTAGCTTAGCATACAGACTGTGAACAAGGGGGAACAGCTAGTGTGGCTCAACAAAATACTCCAGCCAGCACCGCTAAAGTTCACTAATTAATGTGATCTGTATTATTTGTTTAGTCTGTAAAAGCTGTGCCCGATTATGTCTTGCTAGGCAACCAGAACGGAGGATAAAACCACAAATTGTGTTATTTACACTTCATGTAAAAATTACATAACGTGTTAGCGAGCGTGTTATGTTATTGTGACTAGAAAAAGCAGCAGATAGAACTTTTACTAACATGTAGGTAAAGTAAGGTTGACATGAACTGTGAGCAAAGTGTTACAGATATCCAACATGTTTAACACAGATGGGACCAAACTCTCTTACACTATTCCATAACAGCAGGGGCTGACCTTCTCCCAGCAGGGTCGCTAAAAAAACCTGCCAAACATGTGCTCTGACAATTTGACTTGAACCAGTCTTGTTTGTTGGTTGGCGTTAAGCTGAAGCATACTCCATTCCTACATGATAGGCAATAGTGTGTTGTGTTGGTGGGAGTCTTGTGTCCATGTGTGTGCATTTTCATGTAAGTATTTGTCAGTATCTACCGCTGTGTAGCCACATAGTCTGTGTTTGAATGCATGCAGACACATATTGGCCCTTTTTTTGCTGTGTCATAGGCTCTACTGGGAGTATGTCAGGTCAGCATCTCTATGTATGTACATTTGTGTTTACTTGTGCATGACAAAAAGGACCCTGTACCAGTATTTCTGCAAATCTGTAATTATACTTGTGTGTGTGTGTGTGTGTGTGTGTGTGTGTGTGTGTGTTGTGTTTCTGTGGAAGTGTGTTTATACTGATTACAACACTTGTAACAGGCCTGGACCTGTGCAATCAGTGCAGACTTTCTGTATGACTGTGTGTTTGTTTGTGTGTGTGTGTGTGTGTGTGTGTGTGTGTGTGTGTGTGTGTGTGTGTGTGTGTGTGTGTGCATGAGTCAGCGGCTGGAGGTGGGGTGTAGGTGCTGAGAGACAACTAATCCTCGAGTACAGACATATGCTGGGCTGGAGCATCACCAAGGACAAAGGTAATACTCTCTCTCATTCCTCATTTCTGTCACACACACACACACACACACACACACACACACACACACACACACACACACACACACACACACACACAAACAAACACACACACAAAACTGTACTACTGTAAGAAAAAAAAGGTACAGCACAAAACTGCATAAATCAAAAGTTGAGCTGCTATGTGGAATACTGACCTATGTATATTGAATGAGAGGGTGTTGATGCAATACATTTGCACACCTTAAATTGCGTTGGTGGTATTGTCAGGGGTCGCAATTCTTTCATATGACACAATTTTCTTTTTTTAAACCAACCTACAAAGTGGTTCCCAAATTGCAATGAGGTTAACATGTAGCTGTATCTGACTCTTGTCATAACACCTCTGTATGTGCATTTAACACTCAAACCATGAGTCATGGTCAACCACTCATTCAGAAATTTGCTTGTGGAGCACCCCAGGGATCCATCTTTGGTCCCATTATCATCTCAATCTACCTAGAGTATATGCTCCAAACAGGTCTTATTATAAGAAATCAACATAACTTTCAACTTCTATGCAAATCCATAACTGAGTCTGGTAGCCCTGGTCTAAGGGGGAAACTCTTTTTTCTCTCAAAGTATATTGTGAATGTTTTGATGGGTTTTTTTTAGCTTTTTTGTCAGAGTTTTTATAAGTATTAATACAATACATTTTTTATTACAATCTTTTAGTTGTTCAAATTCAGGACAGGAGCACACTAACACACACAGAAAGACACAAACAGACAAATGACAAGAGCTGGCTGCCTCTGAGTCTGCTCGCTATTCAATCAGCCTGTCTTTGATTATTGAGTGGTGGGCGTCTCCATCTTTTGTCTATGCTGGTTATAAATGCAGATCCTTGATGAGGCAAAATATGAGGTAAGCTGTTTTGAGTGTTTATAATGGGGCTATAGGAGACTTATGGAGGATTACTTGGGATTTCCAAAGGATTGCTCTGGTTAATAAATGCAGCCTTGTTGGGTCCTGCTTTTAAATGACAGAAAGGGAATGCTGGTTGGCAGGGAGAGCAATACATCCATGCATGTATACACTGTATACACTACTATGAATGGTGAGGTGAAACCTGCAGCACAATTCAGGAGCTCTCTTCATCTGATAGGCCCCACTCGATCCAAGAACAGATCTGTGGAAACTGCACTGGCGTGCTCACATTCCCACACACAAACACACACAGGCATACACATCTGTAAAGTATCATGGACCCCCATCCACCAGGGAACTATCGTTGGGCTCTTGAAAAACAGACAGCAATCACCATCTCAGAGAATGAAAAGCAGCAGAGCGTGTAAAGAGAGGGGGGGGGGGAACTATAGCAATAGGAAAATACCACAGCACTAGATCCTGCTTTCTTAAACTATTGGTTGGAACCCAAAATGAATGAGGGTTTTAGTTTTGTTTGTTCCGCATGTAAAGGAACACCAAGATGTGTCAATGAGCATGTTTTAGTTCATTCATTGTAGGCCACAGGCAGCAGTGTCGTGACATTTAAAATACTAATTAGTTTCTTTCCCACACAGTTCTGGGAAAACTAATTTATCTAGCTGTTTACTGGCTTTTTTCACTGAACACAAGGAAGGCATATAGTTGTCAATAAGTTGATAATATGTAAAGTAATGTGCAAAATGTATGTATTTTCCTGACAGTAGGTCATTCAAATTGATAGTATTTTGTGAGTTGTGAAGTGGGACTGTATGTAGACATGTTACTGGCTTCTTCTCCATAGCAATGGCAACTGGGTATTGTAGTATAAGCCATCGTCCATGCTAAATTGATGGAAAAAACATGATTTCTCAGAAACAAAACTTGAATAAGTAAAAGTACTTGCCATAACATAAGATATGAGACAAATAAACAAATAATTAAATTTAAATGGAATAAATGTACGACAATAATTTTTATAATGTTTATGTATGTATGTATGTATGTATGTATGTATGTATGTGTGTGTTTGTGTGTGTGTGTGTGTGTGTGTGTGTGTGTGTGTGTGTGTGTGTGTGTGTGCGTGCGTATGTGTGTTCTTGCGTTGTGAGCATGCATGTGTTTTTGTGGTCTACTGAGTACACATAGCTCCAAAAACACACTCGCACTTGGCACAAAAGACTTCGGGACGGCTGTGATTGGCTGCAACAGGGCACACTGATTCACATTTAATCCGTAAAGAGAGAGAGGGAGAGTGTATGAGAGAGAGAGATTGAGAGAAATTGATGGAAAGGGAAGGAGAAACAAAGATGGAGGGAGACAGATGTAGAGAAAGATCAAGCATGATTTAGAGCATTCCTGCTTGTATTGTATATGATGCAAGCACTTAAGCCCATTGACCTTTTGTACGATACTTAGGGAATGAGCATTAATACACACGCGCATGCACGCACGCACGCACGCACGCACACACACACACACACACACACACACACAAACATTCACACACACACACACACACACACACACACACACACACACACACACACACACACACACACACACACACACACACACACACACACACACACACACACACACACACACACATTTCCTCCCTGATCACTCATTTTCCAGACAGCTCTCAGCTGGTCTGGACTACAACCAGCACCAATGACTCTTTAAGTAAACACACTGCTGAGTTATTTCAATCTTATCACCATCCGCTCTCTTTCATTCACCCTCCCATACCCAACACACACACACCCTCCAAACATCATCCCTCCCTCCCCTGTTGATAACTCAATTTGTGTGCCTTGGAGTGTTTTACTGTAAAGGATTGGCCCTTGTGTAATTTATGTGGCCTTGGATTGTGGCATGGTAACCGTACCACCGTTGTTTTCTTTTCTTTCCAGAACCAAGTGTTAAACGTTAAGACGTGACTGATATGATGGGCACATTTTAAGGTCAGTGAAGTAAAAAAATGTCATCCTACTGCACTTATCATTAAAACAATTTCAAATACTTTGTGCAGTGCAGTCTATAAATTGACACATTAGATCCCCAATTTTAAGTCAGTGCAGCAGGACATTTATGCCCAAGCAGAAGAATGTTCTTGAATGGCCAATCCAGTCAGTGATCTCATTTTAAATAATTGTGTGTTTTATTTGTTAAAGAAAAAATGGAAGATACCAAATGTTTGCTGATGGTCCTATGTTGTAAAAAGTGAGATTTGCATATCTTTTTTGATTGTAAAGCAGGTTGATGTGCCATATAAATACTGTGAAAGTTCAAAACACTCAATCCCCAGAGAAATACACACAGACCATATCCAGAAAGTGTGCCCTCAGGACTTCCGTACCGTCGTAACGTCACAGCTAGGTAGAAAGTGCTGCGCCAGTGCCGTTACAGTCATTCCCCCGCTGCAATGATGGCGCACTGACGCCGAGAGTGCAGATGTGGAAGACCTGGAAACACTGACCAATCAGAGCAGACTGGGCTTTTTCACGAGGGGGCCTAAAAAGACAGGCGCTCAAACGGAGCTTTTCAGACAGAGGGTGATGACAGGTATATTCAGACAGACGGTATGAGAAAAATAACGTTTCTTTGAACATTAAAGCATGTAAATATGTTCTAGTAGAAACCCAAAATACAAGTATATGACCTTTAATCCAGTAGTCATTGCGCCAAAATTGATCTGCTCATCTGATTGGCTCGCAACTATACTGTTTTGGTTTAGTGCTTCATTTTCAGCAGCAGCAGCAAAAAAGATACTAAAAAACCTTGTACACTACCTGTCCAGGTACCTGTCCTGGGGAACACAGTGGAGCCTTTAGCAGCTGCGCTAAAAACAGTGTATGTCGCTTTAAATAGGATGACTCTATGTAGGTTTATGCTAACTAGTCCAATTACTCCCTGTCCCAAACAATATGGGTTCCATGTATAAAAGAATTGAACCACTTTCTTATAAGACACTCTTTATAAATGGTTCATACGTTTAAACTAATGGTTTAAATAATCGTTAATACATAATTTACCAATGTTTCCTAGTTTAGATAAAATAACATTAATAAGAGCAACTTTTGGGTTGGAAGGCTGGAAAAAGCATTTTTATAGCTGCTGTTTATCTTTCTTCAACATAAAACATGATTTGTCTTTTGAGCTAGATTTCATTCATCCAAGGTAAGTTCAGCCTTCTGGAAATGGGCTGCAGAGCTCCTGGACCAAAATTCCCTCAACAACTTATAAACATAAAAAAAAAAAAAAATACCTATATGAAGGATGTACTTACGATAACTTACTTTTAAATGAGACACTCATGAGGAGTTTTTACTTACCAACATTTATTACTGATAACAAAACAGTTCTGACATGCATAGATAAACAATCCCATATTCTATCTTTGTCTAACCATTAAATCTGTTGTTTATGCAGTGCAGTTTGAGCATTTCATCAACACTCATTGCATCTTGCCAAGTTTCCACCAAGAGAGCTGCGTCACCTGCTGACCAGCTGTGTTTTAGACGACCCCAAAGCAACACTGAAGGTTTCTTTTGGAAGACTTGCTCCAAATTTGAATAGGCCCTATCTAAACATGTAACATTATTTAATTAGAAACTAGCAAATGTCAATAATCTCTCCGCTGAAAAACCCAAATATTATTTGGGTTTTAATTTTCTATCCATGTGACCGGGATCACACCTGTCATATGCCAAATTTAATAGTTTGACATTTTGCTTGAGCCAGGAGACGGTTAGCTGAGCTTTGCAGAAAAACTAAAAGCAAGAGGGAAAACTATACATACATCCTTGTGTTAACATGCTAGCTGTCAACACAACAAAACGTTCCATTTTTAGGCTTTAGTTTTTGTAAACTAATACAATATAACATGTTAATTTGTGAGCTTTAGAGGTGCTGGTAGGCTGATTTTTTTGTTAACCTTCGGACAGAGCCAGGATAGCTGTTTCCTCCTATTTCCAGTCTTTATGCTAAGATAATCGTCTGCTGGCTCCAGCTTCATATTTAGTGTACAGATATGCAAGCGGTATCGATGTTCTCATCTAACTCTCTGCAAGAAAGCAAATTAGCATACTTCCTAAAATATCAAACTATTCCTTTAACAAAACATCTGACCCGATATAAACCCAGCTATATATGCTTAAAAGACTGATAAAGAAACCACATGGCTCCTTGTAGCAGGTTTTAGATTTTGAAGGAATTTCTGTGATGCCCAAATCCTGATTAGCAACAGTAACGTCCTGTTACTGTAAAGGCTGTTTTATGCTTCTGCGTCAACTCCACGCCGTAGCTACGGCGTCGCTCCTACGGCGTCGTGACCCTTTTGGAGTTCTACGTCGGGGTTGCTTTGCATCACGGTGCATTTCACCACCATAATGCTAGAGGGTGTTAAGTCTGAGGTTATTTGCGAGATGTCTGCCAGCCAGTTCTGCCCACAAAGTACTGCTTGCTGGCGAAGTGCTAATTTCAAAACGTTACTGACATATAGACACTTTATAAACGGATAACCCCGTCATTGTAACCAAAATATGTCTGAGTTTATTTGCAAAGCTTATGTCAGTGAACTAGCATGTTGCTACTATCAACACACAGGACGAGTTGACCAATCACAGTCCTTGCGGTCTGCGTCGCCTCGACGCGAAGTAACAGAGTTTTGGAGGTGCACGTCGAGCTACGGCGGAGGGCTCGGAGGGGGGATCGCGATGACGCAGAGGGGTCTGCGTGGGTACGCCGTCGATTTGACGCAGAAGTATAAATCAGCCTTAACGCTGTATCTGAAAGCATTTGTTTTGGTGTCTGTAGGAGAGGCCCTCACCCTCCCCCTTCCAATATAGGGCTCTATTTCACCCACATAATTAGGGTCAGATCTTATCATCGCCTCCGCCCATCCCCCCCCCCACCCCTCCAGCTTCTTCTCCTCCCTCACAATTATTGCACGGCTCTTTCATCTCCCCCAAAAGAATGCTTGTTTATCTTTCGCCCTGTCCAGATAGGGCAAGAACAAAGATACTTTTTGTGGATATGTTTGCATGTGTGACGGAGAGAGAGTGCAATGCATGAATGAGAAAAAATAGCATACAGAAAGTGTGTGATATTTGGTGGAGGAAGGAGCCTGTTTTGTATAAATGTGGTAACACACACACACACACACACACACACACACACACACACACACACACACACACACACACACACACACACACACACACACACACATGTGTCCGTAGACTTATTTTGACAGGGTAAAATTTCAGGAATCATTCCATCATCTCCTCCTTGAAAAAAAAAGAAAAACATTTAGATAAAAAGAGATGCTATTTAAGGCCCAGAGGGCGAGTTAGTGAGTGACATAAAGAGAGACGGAGGGAAAGTGAGAGAGAGGCACTGTCAGTTATGTATGTGTCTTTTACTACTGCTGTCTGATGCACATTTATATACCTGCGCTGTTTACTCAATAAACTGCAGAAAAACATCACTAAGTGCTGTTCTTCACGGCAGGAGCTAATTGGACAGGATGTGTGTTTGTGTGTCTAGACTCTCACAACGCTGCCACTGTAGAGTGTAGAGGCAAACGGATGACACCTTGGAGAGAGAGTTACCCAACTCACCTGTGTGGAAGTGGTTTGAAAAGACTGCCTCTATATCCGATTGTGAACACACTCACAAATTCTTAAATTCATCTGTAAACTGCAAACACAGCATACATTGTTTGAGTAGAACTACACATTTTTGGAGGAGTGGTATGGTGTGTGCAGGGCACGAGCCAATCAAATCACCTCCAACCTTCGACACGTGTGTGTGTGTGTGTGTGTGTGTGTGTGTGTGTGTGTGTGTGTGTGTGTGTGCGTGTGTGTGAGAGATCTGGATATCACATATAGGCTCTGTGGCTCCCATGTGGAGGGGAGGTGGGCTGGATGTTTAGATGGAGGGAGTGCTGATGGAGGAGAGACTGAAGGAAGGGATGGCTGGAGAATTCAGGGGGTGCAGAAGAAAAATAAGAAACAGCTGGCTGCTCTGAGTCGTTGACTTCTTGTCAAATGGGAGGGGGAGAGGAGGAGAGATGGCGTCACTGAGCAAACTATTGCATGGACTGAATGGATTGCAGTGGAGTAGTAATGCATACATGCAAGTCTTTTATTTATTGCAAATAGTAATGTACTGTTCCTTTAGTTCACATGATAACACATAATGTTATAATCTACTTTCCTAATCATTTTGTATCTTATGACCACTGGCTGCCCCAACTACCCAGGATCCTCTGAGGGATCATTACAGTTTCTGATGTTATGTCTCCCAATTGAGCTGTTGTAATTTTTATTCTGGAAAGCCTTGTATTCAAGGCCTCCACCCAGCCATTAAACTCCCTCCCGTGGTTGGCCCGCTGGGAGTCCCACATTGC
The DNA here is from genome assembly GCF_031162955.1 of Sander vitreus. Classification (NCBI taxonomy): domain Eukaryota; kingdom Metazoa; phylum Chordata; class Actinopteri; order Perciformes; family Percidae; genus Sander; species Sander vitreus. The sequence goes on along the minus strand of NC_135871.1, from coordinate 8,502,152 downwards.
TGGACCTCTGGATGACACCCACCAGTGAGCTTGAGGTTAGTTGGGTTGTTCACAGCCTCATAAATGCCCATCCCTAAAAAGCAAAGGGGTTTGTACTCACAAAACGCTTAAGACATATATATTGTCTTCAGATGTTTTTTTTTGTTCAGGCAGGGAAATCTCTTTATCTTCTACTAAATCATCAAATGACACTAAACTTTCATTTAAAACCTTGAGAAACTTTAAAAGATCATTTTGGTTTATTACAACGTGGCTCTTATTTTCACAGTTTGGGCTATCTTTCCCACACTGCGCGAAAATAAAGGCGAACGGTAAAATGATTACCCACATTGTTGTCATCGTAAATATCCATCACAGTTTACAAACTGACTTTTATCTACTGCACTTAAAGGTGCTGTAGGTAGGATCATAGGTTAGACACCCCCCCCCGGCCCTGATTGGTGCATCTGAACAGGGAGCGGTGGATTTTTGCAAATCACACTACAGGCTGTAGGTGGAGCCAGAGGAGTCAGATTTTTTGTTAAATGACCTGCTTCATGTAGTTCTACTGGAACATAGGGTCAGTTTCAGCAAATATGACAGAAAGTTAGTTTTATAAGTCTTACCTACTGCACCTTTAATGCAGTTGTGTATGCACATAGCTTTTCTGTGCTATGAGGGATTATCACCCATATTTCAGTCAAGGTCACTTTCAATTTTATCTTGAAATAAAGATGTTTAGATAAAGTGGCTAAACTTTTGGCTTCTTCACAACCTGTCTGATCATTGAACTGCATGTTTCCTCTACTGTTGTTGGACTTGCAGTGTTGCTTGTTCAAAGATCTCAGCAATTACTTTGTGAATACAATGTTATCATTACTGTCAGAAATGATGGCCAAAACTAATAAAATGTGACCTAAATCAAATAGTGGCCAGTTGCCAGTATATTTCTAGTACATCCAACATGGTCCAAGTCAAACCCATACGTCATCCGGACCCCACTCACAGCCCCTTGCTGTGGGTGTGAACTTACACGTGTGACTTTAAAACACCAAATGTGATATTCCCTTTTGAAGGCTATTTAATTTGATTTATTTTAGAAGCTTGAAGGCTGCAAACACTAATTTTATATGGAAAAAGTTAATAATCAAACAGCTGTGCAGCTGTGAATTATAGATCCATGTTTTCACACTCGATGAATCATCTTGTGACTCCTTTGGGGCCCGTGAACCCCTGATTGAAAAACCGCCGTCCGTAGATAGAGGAAGTAACTGAAGGATGGAGAAAATAAATGGTCATGCTTGGATGTTCTTGGATTCAGAGCAGGGACAGAGAATTGTGGAGCGACCTCTCACCCCTCACAAATCATAGAGGAGTGTGAGTTTGGTCCATTAGCGGCCAGTTTGTGGCCATAACTCAGGGTTCAGCCCGTACATCACTCCGTGCTCCCACCCCTTATTCTTACTCCTCAAGACCCCCACGCCATACCCCTCCAACTCTCCCACCCCTCAATCTGTCCCACACTCAACCCTATAATTTGGTTGAAAAATTCAGCGGCTATTTTTCTTATTGAATTCCAAAATAACATCGCTGAGATTACAGTTAAGTGCAGGCGACTGGAGCTCGCGGCTCTGTTGCGGGAGCCATTCTGGGGCCAGTGGGATGCTGAGACTGGTGCCAGGGTTGGAGGTAGGGAGGTCATTGGCTGGTTTTTACACAGCGCAGGGGAAAACGCAGCGCAACAATCATCACATTTATAGATGGCTTGCCGCTCTCTCTGGGGCCCGGGCAGACGCTGCCAGTTTTAAAGCCCGCCAGTGGGTTACTGGCCACTAATAAAGGGATTTCATCTACAGGGAGTTGTAAAGGCACTCCATAGCATGCAGAGATGTGTGTGTGAGAGGGAGACAAAATGTGTGTCAAAAAGCACATAAGTGTAGTGGATACATATTCAAGCATGTTAAAGTGTCTGGATAATTCATTTTGTATTGCATGTACTCTTTTATGAAGTTTCACTGAATCACATCGAATAATTTGTTCCGCAACAGTTGTGTTTTTGTTGCCATTGCCAAGCGACGGGTCTATGATTAGCGATTATGAATGGAGGCCTATTTGGCCCTTTTCAAGGCTGAAACAGTGACGTCAAACACAAGGCTGTTATTCCTCCTTCCTCTCAGTCAGCAGTGTATCAGACTTGCCATTTCATGTGTGTGTGCATGTGGTTGTTAAGACTTCAAGACCTAAAGTTAGAGGACACAGATCTGGTTCAAATCAGTGATGTAGTCTACGTGATACGCAGGTATACGCAGTATACCCACTAAGAAATCTCCAGGATTTCCATATACGCACCTAAAAATGTGCAATGATACCCAACAACACAGTTTTGTGACATAACTTTCACTTCAGATATTTGTGTTCACAAATACGGGGTCGAGTAATGTGACAGCAAACAAAGCTAACACTGCAGAACATGCGGAGAGACTTTTCTCATCTTTCATCAACCCTCTCCTCCCTTGGTGCGGTGCGTAGTGTGTGCGTAGCGCCCGGGCCCAAATGCTCCACCTACACTAACGCCAGTATCCTCCCTTCACCGCACATTTAAGACAAATATAAGTAGCCTATTTTATTTAGTCCTCGTTGCTTAGGGGTCAACTTTTGTGATCCATGCTTAGGTCCCTGATGTGAAAGCCCCCTTACTGTTTTATATTCCATTATATGTATATTTTGAATGTCATCTGTGTTTTCCTTCTCATAGGATACATAAAGGTATTCCAACCATAAATTGGTGCATAAAAGTGTATCAAAATGCAGTAAATGAAGTCTTTGACGCTCAAAATAACCCTGGGGGAGGACACCCAGACCCCACACTTGCGACAACCTCAAATGTTAAAGAATGAAGCCAGTGTGGAAGTGGCCACTTGAGGCTTGCTCCAAAAGAGAGTCAGTCCCATAGGTCAATCCCCTTAGACCCCTATGTTAGAAAACCCAACTTTACAGCAGAAATTACCATGTTTACGGCCTAGAAATACGGCTTTGGTCTCTATAGCTAATTTCTCCTTTCATGAGGGTACGTTTGAATAATAATCAGGTTTAAAGTTATGCATTATTAAGGATTTGGCACTTTGTGCGTCAGGTGGATGCCGCATTATTAAGCCCGCCTCAGCTCCATCCACGCTCCACCTCTTTACCCATATTTGGAGTAGATGGTCAGGCACTTCCAAGATGGCAACGGCTGAAGCCACCAGGAGCTGCCCACTTTGAGCTTCTCTGGAAACCTATGGGCAACGTCCATATTTTATACAGTCTAGGGTAAAGTCCAGTGTTTCAGGGCCCCAATAACTCTCTAAGAGAAAAGACAAAAAAATAGAATCTGAAAAACATCAAGTTCGAGTTGTTTTTACATTTACATTTACAAAACAGTTACAACATCGTCAGTGCATCTTACACACACTCGCTGGTCTGGTCAGTGTAACTTCTGTGAGTGTTTTAAAGTGACGTCTGGCCTGCTGTGTGTTTTACCCCTCTGGTCTCTAAGTCAGAACCTCTGGGGTTCCAACAAACTTTCTCACGGTCCTCATCTCTCTCTCTCACACACACACACACACACACACACACACACACACACACACACACACACACACACACACACACACACACACACACACACAAACACAGTGACACACACTGCGGCAGCGGTTGCCCAGTGCTCCCCAGAGAGCGGCTTTGGTTACAGCTATGCATGAATCGTAGTAGTGACATTGCAGACACTTGACTCTTCCACTGAGGCTAGTTCAGAGCCAAAATGGCCTCCGCTGCCTGCCCACCACATGTCTTAGTCCCAGACAAAACACTGTTTGAGCTGGAAGCAGGTTTAAGCTTTTCTCACACTTTACATTATGTTATTGTCTGTTTAGTTCTAAGTTAGTTCCCAGGACCACCAGACCACCCTACACACCACAGCTGTCTTTAGTGTAACCTCCTGGATGATCCTTCGACTAATCCTCATGTAATGATACTCTAATCACTGGAGAGACACCAACATGGTTTTATCCCTCTTACCCCCAAAAATGTACTTTATGATAGTAAATGCATGTTCCAGAACAACTCACATTTGAATGTTGCGATTCAGACTATTTCTTTAATGGTAACGCTTGACAAAAAGACTACTACCAAAAGACTTGCATTTGGAATAGTCCATGAAAGTTTCTATGAAAGCCTTGAGATGTTCTCTGTCAGTCTGGATCCTCCTTACATCACAGTGTATTACTCAGTGGGTTTACAGTACATGCACAGCAGTAACCAGGGTATAGTCTTACCTTCGGTTAAGTGAATCACCAGGTTATAGCAGTTCTTCCCATATATATGAATGGGGAAGAATGGGAAAATGACGGGACTAATTGTACCTCTAGTACAGTAGGTGGCGCTCTGCCAAAGTGAATAACACTTTTTTCGAAACACAACTTGGGAAGTGAAAGAGAGAAAATGGACAACTTTTCAGCGCTGTACAGTTTCGAACTTGCCATGGCAAAGTCCTCAATGGGTTTAAAGGTTTAAATTTTGTGTTTGTGTTGTTGCTGTTGGTTTTTGGCACTTCCAACTGCTCTCTTCTATTTCCTGCTCAAAAACCACTGCAGCGGAGGGGCAGTTTTAACCTACAGAGCATGCACAGGCACGCTTAACCCAAACTTACTCCGGTTAAACTGTATACATACATCCATTAATACCCCGGTTACTAAAGGAGTTATCTAAGTCAGTAAACCCAGTTATGAGAACTCAGATTTGAGCCGGTTAAGGTTTACATGGCGTTTTTTTTAAGAAACTGGGGTATTGCCTTTAACCCGAATGTAATTATGTTTTTAAACTGCATGTAAAAGCACTGAGTGTTTATTCCGCTTCAGTCTTTGAGTGAGAAAAAGGGCAGCTGTCTTCTTTTACTTCTTTGTTCAGACATTTAAAAAATAGTTTTCCAGTCTGTGACTGCTGCTCTTCTCTTTCTCTGCCCCTCCAACGGCCTGGAGTTGTTTCGCCGTGTGACCCCTGACCCCTAAACGGCATGGAGTCTTGTTGACATAGTGAGCGGATAGGAGCTGGGCTGCAGCCCGTGGTAGCTTCTCAACAATTGCCAATAAAGCAGCACTGTGATTTACTCTGGTCACTGCTGCCCAAAATAAGCAAAATGAAGTTAAACTTGTCCTTGGCAAAGAAAGACGTCTGATTCCTGATTGTGCCTCGGCCAAGAACATCTCTCCCCTGCCTCTAATGTACACAAATAGACACGCACACGCACACACACACACACACACACACACACACACACACACACACACACACACACACACACACACACACACACACACCAGCTTTGTCGCCTCTGATTCGTTGTGTACGTGTGTTTGTGTGTGTGTGTGTGTGCTGAGTGTTCACTCAGACCCAACATGTGTTGTTGGCTCATCTAGCCAGAACATGGAAACTGTGAGTGGCTGCAGATGTTGAGAAGGGGAGAAGATGAGGTTTAGTTTTTTTTGCTTTTGTTTTAACATGCTTCCTCTCACTCCACTAAGACGCCTCAGCAGACCTTCGTCTTATCCCACAATCACTGGGGCTTAGAGGAGGATCTCATGGTCCACATAGTTCTCACTGTCCATCACCTCCTAGCTCCTCACAGTGATCCCCTGAGGATTAGGACTCCAAACCTATACCTAGAGTCATAACCTATAGAGAAGAACAATGGGCAAAATAAGAAGGACAAATGAGAGTTAGTTTTGAAGCAGATTTGGGATCCAAAGTTCATAAATTGAAATCCAAGATGTTAGATAGAATGTCTGATTTACAGTATTGGAGGTAAATGACAAGTAAACTGATTCTCAACCCGAGGGAGAACATCAGGGATGAATAGAGAGGAACCACAAAGACAGACAGTTGGGGAGAGAGGAAGTGAGAATTCTTCAAATATGAGTAGGCGAACAGCAGATACAATACCATCCATTGATAATAAAATTAACAGGCGCTCATGCTTTCAGCCATCATGACTAATCCTGAAATGTCACAGTGGCCACTCAGGAATCCAGCCGCAATATCCCCACGGTAATTGTGTCGGCATCCGGATGGGCCTACGGCGGGACCGCTGCGCCGCACAGAGGGTTATTCACCAGACGAGACGCGTGGGAGAAAAAGCTGGACCTTGGAAACTATACATTAAGCCTGTGGTGTTAGCGATCTCTCACCATTGTCATCACACTAGCAGGGATTCTCACACTCCCCTCCCCTCCCCCCCTCACACACCTGTCTGTGTGTGTTAAGAGTGCGGTCACGCCACTCTGGGATTTTGCGTGGCGATGGTGCTTTTGTGGGGTCGTGAGGTCACCCTGTGTGGAAATGCGTGCGCACCTTTTTATCGACTGAACAGTTGTTGTTGTGTCTGCGGTGTGTGAAATCTTTCCCGCTGTTTAAAAACCTTTCTGAATAAATCATCAGACTAATTCTTGGGTTTTTATTTCACTCAGCTGCAGTTCCAAATTTATTTTGGATGTACCGACCGCAAAGGTTTTGGGGCCAAATATCTGCAAAAATATTCTGTGATATAAGCAGTCATGGGAAGGCCTCTTGCTAAGTCTCCAGTTTCTTGTCATTTCCTGTCAGTGTATTTGCCATGAAAAGCTTGTTTAAGATATTATGTTTTACTCAGGTGCAGATGCACTATGAAAAAACTGAACGAATAAAATGGTTTCTGCGAAAGCAGACGGCGGGTTATTATCCTCCTCCAAATGTTAGAAGTACTGGGAGTCAGATATTGCTAAATTCCTTGACATGCTTTTGTAAGATTCAAGAGTCCAATTCAACTCTTGCATTCAGCTGTTTTATTTTGAGTGATTCAAGTGCTGATGGAGCGCAACATTTTTGGTTCACAAAATATTTCAACCTGAAACACTTTACAAAATAGAGTTGGCTGAATTCTGGTTGTTATACTGAAATGGTGTGCAAAACAATCTCTCTTGTTTAGGTAGAGAAAAAACAGTTACACTGAGCTTATACGGAACCAGAAGGGACTTTTTACACTTGTTGATTATGGCATTACAGAGAGCATCCCTCCAGGGGATTGTGAGGTTAGAGTAAGTACTGCAGCACTAGAGACACAAGATACACAGCAGACAGGTAGTAAACTAACTAAAAACATGTCTAAAAACTAGAAGGGCACTTGGAGAGCACAGACCTCCACTAAGGCCAAATTCCCTATCTTGCATTATTATTATATATATTATTATTATAAAAATATTAGGGTTATCTGCCCTGTGATTTGGATCTGCTCCAAAATGTATTGGGTTTTTCCTTGGCTCATGCTACACCCTTCCACCAAGTTTCATGAAAATTGGGCCAGAAGTTTTTCCGTAATCCTGCCGACCGACAAACAGTCAAACCCAACTGAAAACAAGACCTTCATGGCTGTGGTAATAGTGTTAATAAATCTGACTAGAATACATAGATATATTTAAAAACACAAGTCTTGTGTTGGATGTTGAAGTGTTGGAACCTGTTACACTAGACAACAAATAGACACCTGTGAAGTTGTGTGACTGCATCTTGCACGGTTGCGACGCTATTGCAGTGACAAAATCTTTTTCTAATGCACATTATCCACGTAGGAAAGAACATGGCCTGATTGTGCCCTTTACAGTTTGTTTCACATACGGTAGGCTACAATCAATCACCACAGTCGCTCTACAGCTGGGACAAACAGGTGTAAAGACTTCCCACTGTAGCCTTGTCTTATGCTGTTGGCACAAGGAGTAGGGAGACTGTGATTCAGGCTCAATTAAGACTTTATGTGAATGATGATGATGACGGAGACGTCAGTGAGGTTGATGACAGTGATGATTTGTCTTACATGGCTTGTTTTTCAGCACGTTGCATCGGCGTCTGGCTTACATATTTATGTAATGTTAGTGTAACTCCTCGCTGCCAAACCAGTTCCCCACTTGGACACATAAAGTTGAACTTAAAACACCCCTTTCATTATTCTTTCACTCTCTTTCTCCTCCTGATCACCCCTTTCTTCTTCTTCTCGTCCCATAACCCTCCTCCCCCTTTCCACTGAGGACCCAGAGCCCTTATGCAACCCAATCAGGACCCTATTTAGGGAAATCAAGTTAAATAAACTGTGATGTGAACTGAATCCAAAAAGGGTTCTTATATAAGAATGAGGTTACTTCATAGATGAATGGCTCTTGGAATGGACATGGATTCCCAAGGCCTGTATTTATTTTCATTACCATCGGAATAGCTTCGCCTGTGAGCTCCGTGGCGAATGAGGACGGAAAGCAAATGAGAAAGAAATTCATCCTTACTCATTTCATCTTAAAGAGTCACTCCCCGATCCCACGGTTTAAATATGCATCTAAGTGATTGATTTTTTTCAATAAACAGCACTCGATGAATCAACAGTTTCCCACTTTGATTAGCAGGCTATGGAGCTTGTAAGCACATGTGCAGCTTTATGTGTGAGTTGGTTCATCTGCGTTTTACTGGATTACATTCCTAATCACTTTGCCGGTCCCGGCATGTCGGCTTAAACTTCGTCCCTCTGGCTTAAACTTCCTCCCTCTCTTCTGATGTTGAGTCTGGATGCGGTGCAGGGTCGCACCGTTGTGTTCTGACAGGAGACAATGCTGTTAATCCCTGAGAAATCAAACTTTTAGTTATGCTGTGTGATTTGGATCAAGGGAATGGGTTTTTACACGAGGCTCTGACGCATGATTCTTTCAGCACATATGACACACAAAGGTAGATAAAAAAAAAGGTTTGTTTTTAAATATAAGAAGAACAATAAAGATGATTAATCAAATGAAGAAAGGAATATTTTAAACATCGGCTATTTAACATGAAAATGTGATTGGGGTGTCAATATGTCACTGAAACAAAATTGTGTCGCTTTGGTTCCAGTAAGGGTGTGTGTGTGTGTGTGTGTGTGTGTGTGTGTGTGTGTGTGTGTGTGTGGGAGGGGGGGGGGGGCGGGCAGCCCATAATTCCTAGACACACGTTCCCAAAGCTGGTAAAGTACACGGAAAATACAAAAGCACAAGCACTACACATTAAATTATCTGTAATCTGTAATATCAACGTAATAATTTGAACGCAACCCAGTACATTGCATCAACATTTTTTATCAACTCAAAGCTTTTCTCACTTGGATTTTGGCAGCTGGACACTTTTCAAAAAATTCTAGTGAGGGGGAGATTACATTTTTAACATGTTTAAAACATATTTAAACAAAGAAACCACTGAAAATATGGATGATATGAAAGCATGCAAAAAACAAACATTATTTGGACATGATGGCATTCCGGTATGTGCAATGTTAAGAAGTGAACTTGGGACTGTAAAGAAAACAAATGAGAAACATGCACTGTATTGGCAGTTTGTCAGTATGAGAAACTGATATCACTTCCTGTCGCTAAGCACTTGGCTGGGCTTAACATTGACATTGGCTGTGCGATGAGTGGCTGGAATAGACTGGAAAAGGAGATTGTCCTTTCCCAAACTCAGACTAAACGCTTTCTGTCTGATTCGCTGAGGAACGACAGAGAACAGAAAAGAAGCACAGGAAAGAAGATGAAGTGGGGAGGATGATGATGATGAGGGGCGTTGGGTGCGTTTTTGTGATCCATCTCTTGTGGAATCGCCTGATGAAGACAAGGCTTCATACACATCTCAACTGACACCCCATTCCAGCCTCTGTTCAAGTCATTCGGTAATCCCACTCTCTATGAAGGCTTCATTCCCAAAACAAACATGGCTGAATGGCCCTGGTCCACCTCAGCATCGAATATGAGACACAGGTGTTGCTCTTTAATCCCAGCCGGCTGGTTCAGCTGTTATCTTTGTATATAAATATCAAGATATATTGTTGCACTCTTTTGATCTATAATGCAGGAATGGCTTTGCAGGAGCATTAAGTGTTAAAGCTGTGTTTATCTGCTGTGTAAGCATGACAACGCCATAGATAGGACAAAAACATCCATCATGTCTTCCTCTCACTCTGCCCAGGCCGCTTCCTGTAGCTGAGCTCAGCACTGACATCTGCTGCCCGTCCCTCTGCCCTGACCTCTGCCCTATTGTAGCGGATAAGGAAGTGTCAGTGGGAACCGGCAGGGTCAGGTGGGGTCTCAATCCTGGGATCCTGGTTCCTGGCTGCTCTGCATACCCGCCGTCTCTCCCTGTATTGAGCTCTCCACATGTGTTTCCTGTTGTTTTTCAGACTAGCAGCGCTGCGCCGGCCCACTGTACCAGAGCAGGGGCCTTTTCCTGAGGCTTTGTTTGGCCTGGCCTCTGGGAATGGCTCAAATTTACGTGGATGTGACAGAATACCTCTCGACCCCGACAATCACCATGTGTGCCACAGTCAATACAGTTGAGTCTCGAAAAGATTGGCCTCCTTTTTCTTTTCTTTTTTTACACCCCTCGCCTCACCTTTCTGTCCAAATTTGTAACCTGAGAGCAGAAGATCAGGTCTCTCCACAACTGTATAGAAAGAGGGGGAGAGGTGGAGGAGTGTGTATCTATGTATGTTTTGTGTGTGATGTTACCCAGACATGTATCAGCTCAACATGCCCTTTATTAAATACCAGATATGTTTAAATGGAATTTCGTTGTATTCTCTTACAATGTCAGTAAAAGGAATCTGAATCTGAAACCATTTTGTTTAGATATTTAGGGGAGAATTTATTGTGAAAAAGATTATTGACAGATGAGATTGACAGTTGAGCACAAACGTCATTTCAGAAATCATCACGTGACCTATGGAAGTTTTGTGTATTGTGATGGCATTACCACAACCCTGGAGAAACTCACTAGTCTCATTATGTCTAGGGATTCCAGAGCTTGGTTTCGCCAGTGTATTTGAAAACTAGAAAAGCTAAACACTTAGCTGCCAAACCGAAGGTAAAGATGAGAGGCCTACCTTTTTTTGTGGCCGGCGCCGTTCCTCTCATCTCTTCTCTTCGGACCAGCTCAGTCAGTTGCTGCGGTGTCAAACAGCATCGCTACCCAGTTGACAGTTCATTTTTAGACATTAAAAGAAGCGGTCATTACTTTAACACAACTTGGTGGGGAAACGTCATGACAAATCAGGAACACAATCCTCTATCACTGACTCTACCGTCAGTCAGTCTGTCAATGCGACTGTTTTTACAGCAACATGTATCCCTTTAGTCTGCTTCACTAATGCTTTGTAAACTACGTGACACAGGTAAGCCACACCCACCCCCAACCTGGTGGCTAATAGAAACTAACAGCTGGATTCTGCCGTGACAGTATGGAAGGGACGGCAATAGTCCCGACCAAACGTGTTTACTTAAAGCGCTAAAGGAGACTTTTAGCGTCAATAAGAACGACAAAGGCACCTGACCAAGCATCCATATTTTACGAGATGGGTGTGAGACCTTGATCTGGCTGGCCCATTTTAGGAAATGCGTAAAAGGAAGACGCAACTTCATTTTAATTCTGCAGCTAGCAGTATAGTAGACACACACACACACACACACACACACACACACACACACACACACACACACACACACACACACACACACACACACACACACACACACACACACACACACACACACACACACACACACACACACACACACACACTGACACACAAACACACTCACAAACATACACACACACACACACACACACATAGACACACACACACACACACACACACACACACACACACACACACACACACACACACACACACACACACACACACACACACACACACACACACACACACACACACACACACACACACACACACACACACACACACACACACACACACACACACACACAAAAACACACACAATGCAATGAAAAGCGGTCCAAAACTATGGACAATTTTCTCGGAGTTGGTGTGTTAACATAATAGATATAATAGCATAATAGCATATTTGTTTTAATAGTCCAACAAATAATCAATAGGTATCTGGTTTACAGCAGACTAAAGCCCTGAGAGTGTGACTGAAGATTGCAGCAATTTAAGAGACAGTCAGTGAGGAAAGCTACACAGTCCTGGAATATTCACCAGTGGAAATTGCACTTCTATTTTTACCTAATTATCTCCAGCGGAGTGCGAGGTTGGGCTGTTTGTACCGCCTCTGATTTTTCCGTAAAGGGGGGAGTACGTAAAGACCTTATTAGAAGCAGGCTCTGCTGTTTCACATCAGGACTCATCTGCTCTCTCTCATGCTCTCGTTGCTCTGCTGGGACTCGTCCTAAGGGAGAGATGTTTTGTTCTTGGCCTTCTTAATTGAAAAGACACCAAAACCTGAACCACCCCCATGCTTGACAGAACACGGCTCTCTCACATTTCTGGGATCTCAGGAGGCCCCTCGGTGTTGCCCCCCGAATGTTTTCCATCAACGAACCAGCACGCTAATTTACAGTGTGGTGAGAAAAAAACTGCCGGCTCAGCAATTCACTCTCCTACCCCATCTCCTCCCGCCGACCGCCATCGCCGCCCCTCCTCCTGCTCCTCTCTTTCTCCTCCTCTTCACTGACACAGCAGTACTGTGCCAGTGTGTGACATCACAGTGCTCATCTCCCGAGCACGCCAAAACATTCCCAGCAGTGAATAGAGCAGGGATGGGGAAATAGCTTCCATATGGGGTACACACACTCGCCCCCTGTCTTCTTTTACCTCTCCCTCCTTTTCCACGGAGGCGGAGGTTGATGGGCATGATGGGAAGGACAAGAAGAAGAATAAACAAAGAGAATTGGCAAGTTAACTTTCAGAGTGAAATTTGACATGCAGCTTTCATCTTTAGCTGGCGCGGGGCATTTGCCCACAGCCAAGCCTGCTCTCCCAAATCTACCATTTTATCATCTCCGTGTAGACAGGAAAGACTGCTCATCAGCTCTCTTTCTCTCTTGCTTGGTGATTGAGGAAATGGTAACTGGATCTCGGTGCTGGGCCGCTCTCCCTCCAGCCGCCACAGGTTTGGCTTGGCTGCGGGCCAAGCTGCCTGACACTCCATAGCATGGGAACATGCTGCCTCCCTGGCCTGACTGCAGCACCGGCTCCCTCTGAAGCTCCACACACACCAACCAGGACACACACACAAATCATTTATTTATTTATTTGTGTCCACATCAATGGAAGAAATGCACAAACAGTAGAGATTGATTTTTCACACATTTCACACACACACACACACACACACACACACACACACACACACACACACACACACACACACACACACACACACACACACACACACACACACACGGGTTGTCACATGTAAGACATAGTGCAGCAGAGTGTTTGGCTGACTGTACTCTGGAGTGGAGAGAATAGAGGCCTGCACAGAGAGATTAATGAATGTCTGCCCTTTGTTCTCTTTCAGCCCGGGGGGTTTATGGCCCTACAGTTCCCCTTAAATCTCTCACAAACACACGCACACACACACATCCTTTATATCACAAACACAAGTCCAGGGCTCCTTCTCTTTCTTCAGCCTTTGATTTATAGGTCCTCAGTCAGGGTGAAAGGCGGCCTACAGATGGGAAAGTGTGTGTTTTGTGTGGGGGAGTGTGTTTGCATGTGTGCAGATAGCTGTGTGTACATCTGTGCATATTTGCACACATGAGTGTACATGTGTGTGTTTGAAAGAAAAGCCCTCTTCAAAGCGGCTCCAAGATGCCATGGAAGTGGAGCCTTTGTTTGGCTGCCTTGTTATTTTTCCCATTAATCATAGTTAATGTCTGTCTAATCCTTCCTGCGCTGCCCTGATTGCTGGCCGGGGGGTCATCATCAGCAGACAGAAAAAATAACACAAGAAAAAGAAAGGAGAAAAAGACGAGGGGGCACTTGCTGCTCCTCAACTCCGACCCTGGAGCTATTGTTCTGCTAATTGATCACCGCTGATTGGGTTTAAATATTTCAAGTGTCAGATACCGTTGTCCTGATCAAAGGAAAACGCCCTCAATTAATCTGCTGGCGTGCTCAGTGGATTAACACATTCTTGGCCCGCTGTGTGCAAACAATGTAAAGAAAGAAAAAAAAGAGAAATGGCAGAGTAGGGAGGAGGAGAGGGAGGAGCTGATGGTGGCAGTGGTGGGGTGAAGCAGCAGGTGACCCAAGGGAATGGGAGGAAAAGGCCGCTCCAGCAATCAACAGGGCTTAGCCGTATTTTCTTCCCTCAATGAGCTCCTTGTCCCAGAGAGAGCATGTGTGTATTAAGCGGGTGGAAACACATGCTTTTAAAATATCAATATTGTTCCATTGGATTTTTACATTGAAATTGTGTAAGTCCCATACAAGAAGATTTTTCCCAGCATGAGCAGGTTGTGTGCCAATGCAGAGATCCCAGGCAGAACATGAAGGCCTTCTCATTTAGTGTTTAATCAAGTGAAGTGTGTGTGTGTGTGTGTGTGTGTGTGTGTGTGTGTGTATGTATGTGTGTGTGTGTGCGCACCTGCTTGGCTGCTGTTTCTGTATGTGTGTTTGTGAGGGTTACGTTTTTTCTGTGTGCGCATTAGTTTTTAATTAGTTTGTTTTAGCAGTTTTAGCATAACGGTAGTCTCGCTTTGCCAGACCTTCCTCCACAGCGCCACGGAGCAGGGTCTGGCTAGTCCACACAGCATTTCGGGATGGCAGAAAAACATGCTCTGGGTTATTGGCATTTCTTTGAACCAATCACAATCGTCATGGGCAGCGCTAAACGCCGGACAGAGCCTCGGTGCCTCTGCAAAATACCTCAGGAAGGAACTTGTTTTGGTGGAACGTGTGTACGTTCAAAAGTAGTTTTAGTCGTGCAACAGAAAACTCAGATTGGACAGATAGTCTAGCTAGCTGTCTGGATTTACCCTGCAGAGATCTGAGGAGCAGTTAACCATAGTCCTCAGAAATCCACCGGAGTTTAGTATGCCAACACAAAGCAAGAGGAAGGTACCGGACATCTGGCCGAAAAGAGTGAAATCCGGTGGAATTTCCGGCAGCAACAGAGCAATCCTGGAAGTTTAACGTCGTGGATATAGGCTAGTATAACGGTAATACAATTCAACAGCGCAGCACCACACACTGTAGCCTACAAAATGAATACCCAGTGGAATCAACTGCTCAACTGTTCGTTTTAGCTAGGTGTACATAATCAACTATAATAAATAAAAAAATTATTATTTTTGTGAAATTTAAAGTCAAACTAAAATTTGAATTCTCTTCACTTTTTGTGTAAGAAAATATATACTAATCTATATATCTCAGCATGACTATACTGACACTGAAGCTATTGAGCATATTTTTTTCCATCATTCAAAAAGGAGGTGCGCTTTTATGGTGCCATGGGTTATGGCACCAATGGAAGTTGGTTATGAGCTGCTCCCAACCAGGGCACCTCATAACCCTGTATGTTTTACAGATTGTTAGAGTTAACATTCAACATTTGGGCAGACTTGTTTGACTTTAGTCAAAAACCTGTGATAAGGGTTGAAGAAAGAAGGGAGATTGTGAAAAAAAAGGAGGAAGTAAACAGAGCAGGCTTTCTGTTTGCCTTCTCTCTCTCTCTCTCTCATTGCGGTGTATTTACTCTTCAACGTTGACTGTGGAGGAGCAGGAGGAGCAGGATTAAGAGGAGGTTAATGGGTTTGATTTCACAAGACCAACAGACTCACCCCAACGTCTGCAAGCGTTTGTTTTGGGACTTGTGCTCAGAAATGTTTGGCAGAAACTGTCTGCAGCTCCTACTCATTAGATCAGGAACAGAATAAGAGCCACTTTACATCACAGAGTACTATAAATATTAGATTTTCATGTTGTTACATCGATGATGACTTATTGGCAAATAGCTTTTCACAGTAGGATACACAAAGTCCTGGCGTAGTACATGAGAATCTCACGTACAGCCAAACATTGGTAAGGACAACTGCACAATTTATCAAACCATTATATAATACGATTAATAACAATTCCAACTAAATGATGGAAAAATAATAAATAACTGTAAATAACTGATTCTGTTATTCCACTTAAAACAGCTGTCCCTTGCTGCCCGAAGATGCTGCCAATGGTTATTAACTTGTCATGAATTTTGGCATCTTGCAAAATCTACAGCCTTGTATCTCTGATATTATGAAACCTAATTATGGTTAAAGTAAATCATCATTGTCATGGTTTAGGCTTCATTTTCCATTGGGGCTGTGCTACAAATACACACATTCCTGAAAGGTGTTTGAGATAAAAAATGTCTTACAATGGTGCATGCCTGCTTTTATAATGTATCTCCCCTGATGGATTTACCAGCCAGTGTGCTCACAAGTGAACACTATGGGATAATGGTAAAAAATACAATGTAGTGTAACAGTAGCACAAGCAGAAAGTATTCTGATCAGTGAAATAACTGAGTAATGTCCATTATACAGCAATATCTACCCAGAATTTGCTAACATGAGCCACCATAAGCTAATAAGTAAGACATAAGGATGCTTTTCTTCAAGTTTTCATCCAAATTTAGCACAAATTCTAACCAGAAAATTTCCAGAAAATCAGCAAATTTTTTTATTTACAGTTTCTGTTTGCGAATATTTGGAGTTGGGTGCATTGAATTAACAGTTGGTGGTGCTATGATTAATTATTATAATTAAAAGAGCTCATGGCAAATCTCCAATGATGGAAAACCAATGGGATTTGTTTGCTAAGTCTGTTTCCGTTGCACTTTGTCACATTTTGTTTTTATTGATACACTAACTTGTTGCACCTCAGAAAAAAGACTGTCGCAATATTTCAACTTTTTATCTTTAGAATTTCCGGCGTATCCACTTCGTTTTTCTATATGCAAATTGAAATTGCACATAAAAACAGATGGATGGAAACACACTTTGTAATATAGCAATACCACCCTAAAATGAATTTGCTTTCGTTAAAGGTACACTGTGTAGTTTTTTAAGTATTTTATTAGCTAAAATCAGTATCTTCATTCATAAATATGTCCTCAGTGGTGTAAAATGACCTCTTTCAATGATCTGACTTATCCTCTTAAGCGAAAAATTTCTTATCTGTATTTACATTGGACGGAATTGGAAGGATTCCTCGTCGCCAAAAAAGCGAAAAAGGGAATTAAAAAGGCAACGTGACACATAACGGCTACCGTAGTTGCAACACGCATTTGAAAAAGCGAAGCACTAGAGAGCACTATTCGTTTGAATGCAAAATACAATTTCACCGCTAGATGGGAGAAATTCCTACACAGCTTAACTATAAATAGCATTAACCCCCATAAGTTACTGGTCATCAGTTTTCTACTTTTGATAATTTTACCTTGAAGATAACTTTAGTCTGTTGCGAAAGCCAATAAAATGATATGAGGACAGGTGTAATGTGCTCTTGTTTCTTTTTGAGCTGCAGCTGATACTCATTCTTCTGAGTGGAGGCCCTTACATTCAGTTTTGCTGCTTTTTATGGCTGACTGATGTAGAACAGCAACAAAAAAACTTACAGTATATCTAGTTCATTACAGCGGGACACATATGCACAAACACACTCCGTCGCTCCTGACAACACTGTTTGATCTGAATTGTTTACTGTCTGATAAGGCAGCACAAAAGTCCATTCATGCTAACTGTTTTCATCCCTTAGCAACTGTGTAAAGGACTGCAGTTTACACCAGATCTGATCAGTTGGTCATAATCTTAATTGTCATTGGAAGCGTTTTATTTATTTCCATGAAAGCTTTCGCATTCGCTCTTATAAACACACACACACAAGTATCTGGTAGGTCATAAAACAAAGAACGGAAATATCTTCGATAAGATAAAGCTATGATGAGAGAAGGGAAAAGTGAGGAAGAGTGAGAGGACTAGGTAGTAGGAGTAAGAGCTTTCATGGATGAAGAGACTTGGCCGTGCCAACCTGCATGAGGATTCAGTCCAAACCACCATTATCATCTCACAGATATCTCTCCCATTTCTGCTCACATGTCCTTCACGCACACACGCACGCACGCACGCACGCACGCACGCACGCACGCACGCACGCACGCACGCACGCACACACACACACACACACACACACACACACAACCTGCTCTCCTTCAGTGGAAATTCCCTCATCATGACTCCTGTTATGATCATAATTGTTATGTCCAACGTTTCCATAGCAATGTTAACAAACATCGTCACCAAAAAGCAAATCTGCCAAGATTTAAGAGAGATAAAACCTCCAAATGTTTGGCAGTGATGCTATCAAACTACTGCACTGCATTCAAGTCTTTGACTGCCTACACTTGCTGTCTGAACTCAATTCATCTTCAGACAGGGGATTTGACTAGAGATGCACCGATTGTGACCGGAATTAGCCGATTTTCACGTCATCGGCCATGACCGGCGACCTGCCGGTCAGACTGACATATGCCGATTTTATGCCGGTCAAATGCACTCGGGCGCCGCATGATTTACATCGCGCAAGATCACACGTGCACATGCAGGGTTTTCGCTGTATGCATGTAGCAGCGGCGCACTGCCGCTCAATCAGCTGTTTATGAAATGTCATAAAGTTGTAATCATACATGGCTCGAACAGTCAGCCGCTCTCTCTCCCCTCCGAGGCTGAAAAACTGGAACATGAAAACCGCACTCACGCGGGTCCCGTGAAATATGACAGCTACAGTTTATCGGAAAATAGGCACACATAAAGCAAACTCACTAAAAAAGGAACTACACGCTGTTTAGGTAACGTTACTGTTGACGTTCAAACAGGCCTGTGTGTGTGTTTTGAGAAATATCTTTATACTGCATTAAGGCTATATTTATTTTATTTTTATTTGTTATTTTTATATTATTTTATTGCCATTACCTTTTTTCCCTGTTTTCATACATACAGAAGTTTAGTTTGCTAAATATAGTTGTATTTTATAGCGATCGGCCTAGAAAGTAGTAATCGGTGCATCTCCAGATTTGACTGTTTCGCTATGGCAGCTCTAGTGCTGATGATGAGGTGTTGAAGGCGCTCTGGGTGAAGCAGGTTGTTCCTATAGAACTTTTTATATATAAGTCCAACATTAAAAAAGCATTACAGCCACATCTGGTCTGCCGTTAGCTCTCCCCAAGCGAGGATGTGGCTCTAAATGGTTGTGTGTGTGTGAGAACCTGGTGAGAGATGTAACGTCCTGATCGATGTATATCCCAGTAATCTGTTATACCACATCTTTTCCTGTGTCCGAAAGAAAACTAAATGGCCGATCTGCAGAGTGCATATTGGTTTGTTTGCATGTCTATGTGTTAAAAGGCTAGAGGTCAAGTTATTTAGCACAGATCATCAACATTTTCCATGAGATTAAGAGCATAATCGCAGTCACGAGGGAACCTGGTACAGTGTGTCCAGACTGGAAGGCCACAGGTTGCTCATTGTTACAGCTATCCAACAGAGTTTACAATAGTTAAGGTGGCCCATTATTTTTAAGAGCAGTTCAACTGGTGTTGTGTCTAGATAGTAACATTAGATTTGCAAAAACTCTTGTGAGACTCACTGCCTGATGCCCTTAATCATTCTAAGTCAGTGCCTAACCTCAAGCATCTAACCTTAACCATTCGAGGTCAATGCCTAACCTTAACCATTGTGGAAGGAAAAAGTTATGTCATGTCCAATTCTGTGTCTGGTTCGGATGAGATTTATTCACTGTGCAGTGGAGACAGAAGTTCACAAGAAGCTATAGAATTCTCTCTAACCAGAATGGGTTGCTGGCCAGGGTTTTATACAAGTTTACAGGAAACAACAGAATAAACAAAAGCTGAGAAGACATTCAACTCACAAGTCTAGCTCAGTGGATTTGCATTGACTCAATACCGTCTGCTCCATCATAGCAAAGGTGCTTTCATTAGTTAAGGTTTGAAACAAAATTGGACCTGAAAGAACTTTTTTCTTCCACACCATCTGACCTTAACCTTAACCTTAACCACTCAAAGTGAATGTCTAACCTCAACCATCTAACTCCGATTTTCCACTGGGCGCTTCTGTGCTGTCTCGCTGTTTCACTTCCTGCCAGCCTGACTGAACACCCCGCGGCTCGTGTGAAAATGGACCTGGCGCGTATCTTTAGCGTAGCGTAGCGGAGAGCTTCACGCACGCTTCTGAGCTGGTGGAATATCAAGCATTGACTTGAATGGCAGCGATTGCTCTTGGTGGTTGCGGTGCCTCTGGAACGCAGCGCAGACGTGCCTGGTGGAAGACAGGGGTTACCTTAACCATCCAAAGTCAATGCCTAACCTCAACCATCTAACCTTAACCATTCAAAGCTAATACCTAACCATAACCATCTAACCTTAACTATTCAAAGTCAATTCCTAACCATAACCATCTAACCTACCTATAATCTAGACACAATAATTCTCTGGCTCAGCCATCCAACTCTCTGTCCTCCGCCCTATCAACCTAAATGTGTAATGCGAGTGAGTGTAATGTCATGTTATTGCGTACCAAAACTACCCATATGTGTGCTTTCTGATCTGGTGCTTCTATGGTTAAGGTTTGGTTAGGCAAATGAAACGAATTGGTTAACGTTAGGAAAGGTTATGTTTATTGTTAAAAGAATGTTGATTGTTTACTCTACTTTGGTAGGTTAACTAAGCCTAAACTACGAGAAATAAGCTACAGCGGCCATGTTGATTCTAGGAAGGAATATATATTATCTTTACACAATGTACACAGCAGTCACAATTTGTGTCACAATGGTAGCAGATATATCAGGCAGTTGTTGGTTGTTGTCCATTCAGTCCATTTGTTGCTAAACATTACTGTAAGATAAAATATACTACTATAATACAAGCCTTATCATTTATTAGCAGTAACAAAGGATAATATTACCAATATTAGCAGTGCGAGATGGATACTCATCAGTATCTTTAATAGATGTATACTGATGTTGATATATGCGCCTTTAACTACTTTCTCAGACTAGCACACATAGATTTATGACCCTTGTTTCAATGTATACTCTCTTTACAATCATATGCGCTGAATGCAAGATATGTGTTCACCGCAATAAACTAAAGAAACCTCAAGAAATCCATTTATTTTAAATGACAAGCAAAACTTTGGCTGGCTGATGTTAACCACGGTCACCTTGTTTCCTCATCTCGTGGGTTTGAGAGCTTAGCTGCAGCTAAACTTTGGAGCTACATCTCCCATCGGCAGCCAAGATTAGAAAAGCTATATGTCCCGTCTGTTATAGCAACAACATTTTTGCTTCAAATGGCAGTGGGAAAGCTCAACTTGTTCACTGAACTCATTCATATCGCTGACACCTCAGGGTTGAGCAACAGTGCAGCAACAGATATAGAGCTCTATACACATTCATACATGAAGGCACACACATGCACTCAGAAACACAAGGCCGCTGCATTCCACCAGCATGAAAGTTCTTTCATGTTTATAGCAGAACAAACAGAGGAGGGCTTCACCTCATGTGTTTATCTGTAAAAGGCCTGTTTCCATGACTGCCTTCCCTCCTAGCAGTAAGAAACAGACCATTTGCTCTGACGTATTAGAGTTTAACAAGCAGTGAGCGTTAAAGAACAAGTGAGACATGCTTGTTGTCATTTGTAATTAATGATTATTTGCATTCATACTTATTGCTTATGTACAAAGGTTATGTCAAAAACGGGATCAAATGTTTAGTTAAGTGAAATACTGGTAACTATGACCAATACATTTGTCATGTTAAAGGATAATTGTGATTTATTCCAACAAGGGTCTGTGGAGGTGTTGGAAGAGAGAGAGTTTGGGGAGGAGGTGGTGGCTCAGGTGAGCAGGCAGGGAGGGACTGATTGTGACAGCTGTAGCGAGTTGTCTAATCATGCGCTCCCTTTTAAAAGCAGTAGCGAGCCGGAGCAGAAAAAGAATGTTTAGCTGATGGGGAGAAAAAAGGACGTGGACACTGTGTGAGAAGCTAGACGGAGCTAATTCTTACCCTCGCGACAGAGAATCTCGGGCCAGGTGGGAGCGAGGGAGCTCCAGATAAACTGTGGGACAATACACTCTAGTGATACGGTCATTAAATAAAGAGCTGTGGAAAATATTCCTCCCCAAGTTTGTGTGTGTGTCTCTGTGAACAGAGGTCTGCAGCAGCGGAGCTGCTACAGGGTCTTATTTTAAGGCTGCACCGATCAGTTTTAAACTTACGGTAACGGTAATGCTTTTAGTTGCCCGCACCGCAAACACGAACCATCTCATCCCAATTTAGCATCAATTACAGAGGTTATAAGATATGGATATCTTTCCCTCCCAGCCTACAGAAACGTCCTTTATCATTTAAAAAATCTGTGTATCAATATCCTAACATGATTCTTGTTTGATTCTTGCTTATTTATATTACTTTCCTTTCCTCACACTTTATTTTTATTTATTTGATTGTTCCTTTCTTCTGTCCCTTTTTCATGGGCTCTATGTTTTTAAATTTTTCTCTTCATGTATTATTGAATAATTGTTCATTATACATCATTGTTCATGAACCTGGCGGAACATGCCAAACCTCCTGAGAGTTTTCTGGGTTTCCTTTGCATGTCCTTTGCATGTGAATGTTTTTTTTGGTGCTAAATAAATCAAATTAGTTCAGTCTCAAAGCTCTCATCGACCTGTTTCTAGATGACATTGAAAAAATCTTTGGTAAACCCATTGCATTACCTGCTCAGCACCAAATGGCAGGCCGACACAGCGGCTTGCTAGGAGTTAAAAATAAGTCAGACATAGCAAGAACTATAAACAGATGATCAGACAGATTAGCCAAACTTAACTGGAAGAGAAAATGAAGGCAAATGGAAAAATGATTTCAGCTGTAAACAACCATCATCTCATAACACACAGAAGAAGGACCCATGTTGTAATGAACCAGAATTTTCCTTTAATGGCTGTGGCCAAGAAATTCATTTCGTAAGTATGACACATTGGGTTTGTGGCTGGACGGGTGTTCCTTTCAATCTTTTGACCAGCCAGGAAGATGAAGAAGTGAATGAGTAATGCTCTCTTCTGCCTAACAGTTGCATTGCTTGCCCTTAAGCAAGGCAGGAAGCCCTGCTCTGTGGCTAACAGTCCACTGGCAGCTCAGGCCTGAAACTGATTGAATGTGAAGCAGATTGCTCCTGGAAAAGAGAAAGTGTTCTCAATTGCCTCCCCTAGACGACTGTAATCTACAATACGTGTATATTCATGGTATTGTAAGACAGTCCTACATTCTTTTAAGCCTGACTGTCTTGTTGTATTGTCATAAACCAAATCTAGGTAATGTAATAAGGCAAACTGGAAGCAGGGTCTGGGAAAGTACAGTCCTCTGTTCTGTATCGGTTTGTAGTCAGTGGATGTGGTTGGCGGATGGGGATAGTGGGCAGAGTATGTTCGTATTTCTGTGTGTGTGTGTGTGTGTGTGTGTGTGTGTGTGTGTGTGTGCGTGTGTGTGTGTGTGTGTGTGTGTGTGTGTACAGTACTTGTGTGTTGGGTAGAGGGTCTAGCCAGCTCTCGCCTTGCTCCATTTGCCATCAAACCCCAGCTGAAATAAAGAACACATGGGAGCCGTTTCAAAGCTCCCTCATTGCCGGTTAAAAATCTAAATTTCCCCCGCGACTTCTTGCTGTCTCTCTTCAACCCTCCGCCCATCCCTCATCATACCCTTTGTGCTTGGAACTGTTCGCCCGGAACAGGCAACACCAATCGACCTCAAAATTTCCATTCGGAAAAGAAAAGGAAAACCAAAATAAACAGATGATGAGGAAAAAGAAAAGAAAGACGTGAAACAACGATTGCATGCACCGCAGAGAAGGGAGGGCAAATTCTGTGCCAACTGTGTTATGCTTGGCAAACCTTTGAGTGCCTGATCTACAGATGAGAGAGGGAAAGGAAAAAAAACTGGAGCAACAGGCTGCCATACGGGGCGGTCGCCAGCCGCTGTATGTTTGAACCATGGGAGAAATTTCATGTGGTTGTGATTTTCATATTAAAGTAATGGGGGTCTATCAGTGTCTGAGATGTACAGATGGGAGGCCTACGCACCAGCTGCTGTGTGTGTGTACGGGAGTGTATGTACATTTACAGTGTTATTGAAATAAGCATGTGTGTTGGAAGACTGCAATTCACTCCCTAATTGCACCTAATAATGGCACTTCAGAAATGCCACAATAAATGGTATGTTGGATGAAGTGTGAAGAGGAAAATAAAGTCCTTGAGTACCATTCTCCATTTCAGTATTACAGGAAAACACATCGAACATTTCATTGCATATTAGGCTTAGACTGATGTATGAGCTTGCTGATGTGCAGCACATGTATGAGGCCACTTGTTTCATTAAAGGGCAGTGGTGCCCTAAAGGTTAAAGAAGTGAGCATGTGACCAGGAGGTTGCTGGTTCAATCCCCCAGGATAAAAATTTTAGGTGGGGAAAGTGAAAGAGCAGGGCTTGTCCCTCCATCATTACCACCACTGAGGTGCCCTTGAACAAGGCCCTTAACCCCAACTGCTCCAGTGAAGCTGCTCAGTGGCCAGCAGATCAGACTGTGGTTGTACTGGGCAGCTTCCAGGTATGAATGTGGAACTGTGTGAATGTGACAGGTCGTCGTTGCAAATGAGAATTTGTTCTCAATCGACTTACCTGGATAAATAAAGGTTAAAAAAAAAGAAGTTAAAATCAGATATGGTCCACTTAATCTCAAACAGTATTTCATTTCATGTCAAATTAACCAATATAAAGTTGTAGTCAACGTCAACGTATTGCAAATAATACACTGGCTATACCATGTTGTAAGCGTAGAGTCAGAGTATCAGTGCAATGTGAGTTGTCTGCCTGATATAGCTCGCAGGCGTCACTCCATTTTGTCTTTAAGTTACTTACTATCATGTCAGTGTCTGTTGGGGAGTTTAGCCCTTCATTAGTGAGCTGTGTTTTCCCAGAAAGCCTTTCACATTCACATAATTGTCTGGGCAGGATGTCTTCTGTTGTCAGGACAGGCCCTCTCCCTCAGCGACCCTTCCAGACCTGTTGATACAGTGAGTGTCATGTTTAAGCTCCCCATTTATCTCCCATCACTGGGATTGAAATCTGGCCTTATTTGTATATGTGTGTTTCTGTTCAATGGGTGGTCTAATGCTGGTTAATACTAAGACTGTGCCTTTCCTTTAGCAAAGCAAGATGAGAATCTCCAGCTAGTAAATCATCACAGATTCATCGTGCGGGACAATAGCCTGAAGACCTTTGACCTTTTATCTGTTGTCCTACAACCTATTGGATTTTACTTGCCCCTTTAGTGAATGGTATCACTACTAAGCATCATAGGGTGTGAGCTGCTTGTTTTGAAAGGATAATGATAAATTGTTGTAATTGTTCACTTGTTACTTTCAGGAAAATTAGTTCTGGCATGGCTTTTGCTCAGTTTCTGCCTGTTGTGATGACATTTGCATGCATGCAGCTCGACTAAAGGTTTGTTGAAACCAAACGTCCCATAACTCTGTCTCATTCCAAAGATGGGAAACAACTATAGAGACTTGTATGTTTACAGAGTTGTTATTCTCATCACTAATAAGAGTATGTCAACCACATTTTGCAAAGTTGATATTTCATGTTGATGCAAACATGAGTTAAAACAAGAGATCAGGTTTTATTCCGACTTGAAGTGTGTTGCCAGTGAAATGTTGAAACTTAAACATGCTTAACCATACTTCAGGAATATAGGCACGCTAAACTCCCATGCTTGCATATTCAAGTCTTGGATCAGGATCTGTGGACAATTTTATGTGACTTAAAAGAAAAAGGAGCTTTGTTGATTAAACAAGTTTAATTTTGCACCCCAGGCGCACTGTCGTATTTAAACAGAGAAAACTGTGTATGTGTGTGTAGTGCTTGACTGCGGGACCACTGGTATTTGCTTTTGACCAGTGCCAATAAAAATGTGGTTTGATACAACTATCAGCTCCTTGAATGTACCAGTAACACAAACATTGATTCACTGATACATGTATCTGAGGGAAAGGAATGGGCAAGAGAACAAAACAAAGGGACAGCATTAATGTTTCCATGCTATACATCAGATCCCCTCTCATTACTCCAAACCCAGATATTTGCAGGGTTTCACACGTCCTTCATACTGTAAAGTAGTGTGGTTTTTGGTTGCCTGTGCCCAGATGGGGTTTATCCCTCTTGGCCATCCATGTGAAGAGGGTCCTGGGCCTGAGTCAGACAGCAGGATTAGTGGTAACAGTGCTTTGCCAGGGAGATGTACGGATGGGATAGAAAAGCCTGTAACTTTGAGAAAAAAAAAACAGATGTCATTTCAGATTAATGACGATGCATTTTTAATTTGCTCTTGTGGGATTTGAATAGCTTTCAAGGGACCCGGGGTCACGCAGCCCGCTGTACCTTTAAGGCCCATGTCAAACTTAATTTCTTGTAAAAACAAAATAAATCCCTGTGGTTGCATTTACAAGGTTTACAAAACAGACGAGGAAAGAAGAAGAAGGAGGGATGGATGGTGGGGTGGGATGAGAAGGTGAGTTTTGTGTTTACTTGCTTGCTGGATGGGTGGGAGCCAAGGGAAGACTTGGCAGAAATTGTAGGACATCTGTGGTTGGACTTGGAGGAAGGACAAGAGGTCTAGATGCTTTTTAAACAGAGACAGAGAGAGATGGGTGCTGTTGACCTACATCCAGATCTTTAGACTTCAAACTGTGGTCTGAAAAGTACAAGCAGAGTTTTGTCTGTGACATCCAAGTCACTCCTTTATGTCCTTTAAGTTGGTGCTTCATGCAATTGACACTAATCCCGTTTGGTCTTACTTGTCTTAAGCAAATCTTCTTGATTGTTTGGTTCTGGGTACAGAGTTTGACTCTTCGTTTCAGAGGAGGCCTCTCCCTCTCCCTCTGTGGTGGGTTTGAGGGAGCGTTTGAAGAGAGGGATCTGTGTGACCGAATGTCACTTGATCTCTTGATTCACTGCACATGTCATTATCTGAGAGGGGCATTTGTGTATGTGGGTCTTGCGGTGATCGACGGTTGTGTCGTCTGGATTCATAACTTACAAGATTCAAGTATAACTGAGCTTGCCTGTGGTCACAAGACATGCAGCATGTCTACAGGCACAAACAAAAGGTAGAAAAATGGACATTTCTCCCCACAAAGAACCTGTGGCGTTTATCTCTAGGAGTTTACATGCACATTGTGTTTGACACTGAGCTGACTCTCCCCTCCCTGTCCTTTGTCCACAAACGTCTCCTCTGTGAAACCTGACCGCAGGGACAATCATCATTCCTCAGCTATTAGCACCAAATCTTTGGCCTGGCCTGAATGTGAGGAGATGTTGTGTTGTCAGCTGGAGGGCTCTGGTTTCTGCCCAGATGAGTGGAGAAAGGGGTCAGTGACGCCTGTCAACGACCCCCAACGGCCCCTGGTTTCCTGTCCAGGGACCACTCAATGGCCTCCATTACGTGTCATTGAAGAACCAAAATGGCCTCTGCTCTAGATTTCCACCCAGGAGTCTTTATCATGATAGCTGCCTGGCTGAAACTCAAGAGTTTTCATAATGAATGCCTACTGGAAGCACAAGCAAGCAGTTGAAGATATAGCTAAGATAGGCATACACTGATATAGGTAATTTACTATGAAAGGCAATAAGGTTCTTTGTCCAATCTTGGAGATTGGACGTCTTTTCAAGGGTCTAATTTTTCTGTGCTGATGTCAGCGATTGGCAACTGTAACTTAAGAAGGAACTGGGATGCTTGGCCAGCAGGGTGAAAGACCCTGAAGAAAGTTTGGAAAGTAATTGTTGAGTTTGTTGGATCACTAAAAGACTGCATTAAAATAAAAGTAACTCTGTGAAAGTCGCAGGAAGCAGCTATACGAGCAAGCAGCATAATGTTTAACACAAAGCAAGCACATTCTTCTTTTGTGAACATGTTGAAGTTAGTTCTGTCTGCAGGATCTGCTGTTTTTATGTTCAGCATGGCACTGCTTGGTGCTGTAAATGTCAGAGCAATTTTCCTCCTAGCTGAAACGAATTCCTCCTGCCCGACTCTGGGAATGAAAAAGAACTTGAACTTTAAATTATTGTCTTATTGCTGGAAAGCTTAAAGCTCTCGTAGAAATGAAGAGAGTTAGACCTGTGGTGTGACTTCCTTTGCCTGTGAAAATGGTCCAAGAAGGCTGTTCTGTGAACCAGCAGTGAAAACTTTCCACGGGTCATGTCTCGCAGTCTCCTTGCTTACCTTGCTCGTTTTGTGGAGCTGTTTTCTTGAGCCTCCTGGTCTCGAGTCAGTGGGTCAATATTTGCCTTTAACTTTTGACCTATGTGTTTACCCACCTTTTTACCCAATTACTGCCATCATTGCAGTCTAGTTCAGAGAGGCCCTTTAAACCGTGGAACCAAAACTCCTGTGTAGAAGATTCAGACTCTGTAAATAGTGTGAGAGCTGTGTTTTTTTTTTTTAAATGACATTCTGTGATATGTAATGATTTATAGGCTGATACTTAATATGGTACATGTTAGGATTAATACACATTTCAGGAGACAAACCACACAAAAAAATGGTAATTAGTGGTAATGTAATCATGAAGTAAGGACACATACTCTATTAATGACTCAGTTTGATGCACCATTTTACTTTACTTTTTAAACTACTGTAATATGTCAACACGGTCACACGGCAGTTCGTGAAATGGTCACGCTATTTTTAATCTATTGATTCCTGTACACGGACACGTTCATCTAATTTTTTTGCGTGGTGGTTAGCACGAAATGGGAAGCATCAAGAACGGGAAAGGAAACGTCACACGCGGGAGACGGCCACAGTCTCTGGGGGACGCCACGGTCTCTCAGGGACGCACGACAACAACAGGACAGTTGTGTTTAGGAAAAAAAGAACGAGGAAAGGAACCGTCACACGCAGGAGACGGACGCGGTCTCTGGGGGACGCAAGACAACAACGGGACGGTTGTGTTTAGGAAAAGAACAACGGGGAAATGAATCATCACACGTGGGACACGATCCCCGGTCTCCGGGGTGAAAGTCCTGTGTTGTTTGACCCATCCACCGCCCAGACCAACCTCCCTGCGCGGATTTTCGGCTTTTCATACTACTCGCTACTGTAGTCATGCTGTGATCACGAAAGATACTTCCCATTGAAACACATTAGTTTAAAATTCGTGCTCACCACCACGGAAATGAACAACATAAACGTGTCTGTGTACACGAATCAATAGATTAAATAACGTGACCATTTCACGAACTGCCATGAGACTGGGTTGAATATGTAAGTACTCAGAACTAGGCAAGACAGATATCTGGGAGGAAATTAATAATTCTTTTTACTTAATTTTATTGACATTGTGAAGTCTGTTCCCCAGTAGCTTTTCATTATCTAGATCTCAATATTTAGGAAGTACATATAAGAGCTTCATTGTCCCAGACATATAACTCACTGCACAAAAATCTCCAGTTTTCTCGGTAATAGGAATAGGGAAGGTCTAGTGTGAAGGCTGTTTACACCGATCAGAGCTTTGTATGTCGGGATTAAGAATGGGGTTGTGTATAGACTGTAACCCAAGATTTGCAAACATCTTGCAAAAAGTTAAAGTTTAATGGTTGAGTTCAAGCATTTACCTCAAATGGTTAAGGTAAGAATAAGTTGTTGGGCATCGAGTCTCGTGAGCGTCTTCGCGAGTTTGGAAAAAAATCTAGGTTTATCATCACAACCTAATATTTAGGAGATTAAATGGTTACAATTATTAAAATCATGCAACACAGCAACCCTATTTACAAAACTACACAACCACAGCAGTAACAACTAGCATTAACACTGTCTGAACTATTATTACTGCTGTTACAATTACTGCCACTACCACATATATCACATGGCCCTGTGCTACAGTCTGCTGTTAATAATCCAGACTGCTGTGACCTGCTTTAAATACATCCCCAGACTAATACGCTCATTACTGCTCTGCTGTGAGTGCACTGGGTCAGGAATTCTGCACACACACACACACACACACACACACACACACACACACACACACACACACACACACACACACACACACACACACACACACACACACACACATTAATACAACAATATTGTGTGTGCATGTGTAGCACGTATACACAAATACACGTATAAAAACACGCACACATGCGCACTTTCTCACATGCTTTTGCAAAAACACAATTCCTTTTTCCTGCATGCCTCACATGCCGATATGAATGCAGGCGGACAATGAAAGGCATACACACACACTCACACACACTCACTCATATCTCCTGCTACCCATCCATCTGTACATCCATTCATCCCCGGCTCTACAGGCACCCAAAGCGTAGCCAAAGCTGTTTGTGTAAAATTAGAAGTGAAACCACATCCTCTCTGATTGGATCTGTGGACCTGCTCCGTCTCTGGGTGGCTGTGCAAACAAACTGAGCTGGACCATTACAGCCTGGCTCCTCTGTGGCTTCACCACACACACACACACACACACACACGCACACACGCACACACGCACGCACGCACGCACGCACACACACACACACACACACACACACACACACACACACATATAGGAACATTTGCTTGCATGCGCTTAAACACACACACCTAAAGTTGGGTTTTAGGGAAATGAAATCCTACACCGTTATCTCCTCTAAACCTTATTTATAAAATCCAGAGCTCCTCAGGTAAACACATTTTTACAATGTTTGTATTACAGCACTTACCTGCGTAAGGTAAGAGAGACCAGTAATGGGTTTGTTGGCAAGTGGACAACGGGGATGTCAGAAAATGATCAGGAAGTATTTACAAATGTGTGATAGGCAGCTTCTCTGCCACAGACTGCATGTGATATAACTTCTCTATTACAGAGTTGCTAGGAAACCGAAATCAATGCAGCAACTGTTGCACCCAGATCTGCTCCAGACTTTAATCTCCCAGTTTATTAAAACAGTATTACTGTAAGACACAACATGACTCAGCAGCAAAGAGGCCATAAAACACCACCTTATCTTTGGTGTGTTATTCCTCACAGTGTTCCAGTTCCTTGGCCAAGTCTGTCTGTTTCACTGGCCTGACAGCTCTGATTTCTGCACTGACTCATTTAGCCAGCTTATATAACTGACTGATGAGGGGCCGCCTTCCTGCTCTGTTCTCATCCATCCCCTCCATTTTTTTTCTTTCTTTTTTCCAAATCATGCCTGCAGCTCTCTGCTGCCTCACCACATCCTTGTCTCCTCATCTTGCTGTCTATATATATTCTGCTATTCCGTCTCTTGTAATTAAACTTGAGTCTACAGGTCATTTCGGAACATTTTCATTGTTTGGCCAGAGTAGAATCACATCTTATGGGGGGAGATCAAAACACTCAGGCAGACAAAAAATTTAACAGATGTTACAAGCTAGCATGCAAGATGAAATCACAAAATAAGTATTAGACTGACAATTGACCAACATAAAACATTTATATCAGCTAAATCTTTCCAGATGCTTTAACCTTGGATGCACATGGGATTCAGGGGTGAGGGGGTGGGGGGGTCTTAGAGAAGGCAAAGAGCTTTTTATTTGAAGGGAGCAAATACAATTATAATTGTTCTTTCTTTGCATGATTTTGACAATCAACCAATGGTGGTTTTGTAAAGAGAGACACTGTTGGAAATGTTATGTTGAAAGGAATACAAAACAGACATCAAATGACAGTACGTTGGCCTTTCAAAATTCCTAGAAATGTGGGAAGCCTGACTATTCAGACTAATGTAGGGTCCATTTATCTATGGTGTCATCCAAACCCACAAACACTGGCACAACAATTTGTATATCTCACAAAATTACGGCGACCAGTCATGTGACTGTGAAGTGATGGTCGGATGGTCGTGACAGCAGTCGTGACAGCGGTCGTGATAGTCCCAAAAAGGTGACTGTGAAACAGTGATGTGAAAGTTAAGTTTAGGCACCAAAACACAAAGTTCAGATTACAAAAAAGTTTGTTGTTTGGGTTAAAACACTGGTCCCCTTAAAGTAAAACGTTTCCTGGGTAAAAGTCTTATGTTTTGCCCTGTACTTTGTCGCTACAGCGGTCGAGACAGTTACGTTTAGCCACAAAAAAGTGACTGTGAAACGGTGATGTGAATTAAATTAAATTTAGGCACCAAAATGACCCCTTGGGCCCTATTTTAACGATGTCAGTGCACGTATTGGGGCAGGGGGGTTTAGGACGTGTCCAAATCCACTTTTGCTAGTTTGACGGTGGAAAAAAGGGTCCGTGTGCCAGGCGCATGGTTCAAAAGGGTTGTATTTAGTGTCTTCATTAATTCAGAGGTTTGTTTTGGGCGTAACATACAATAAACCAATCAGAGTGTCATGGTCCTTGGCGCATTGCTATTATGATGGCGGATTTGCACCGTAATATTTTTATTTGTAATCTTTTGCATGTTTGTGGGCTGCTGCGCATCCCTGTGTGTGTGTAACATGCATTGTGTGTGCGCGCTGTGCATAAGCCTTGGTGCATTTTACTAATTTTCTGTTCAAATAACAATGAAATGCTGCGCTGCCTCAAGTTATCAATACGCCAAGAATTCACCTGAACACACCTCCCTGTAAGACCAGCACGCCCATGGGCGCAAAGATGGGCGCAGGTGCATTTGCTATTTTATATATATACGACGTGGCCGCTGGATGGGAAATTGACAACTGCGTCGGTCTTAAAGTAGCAGAGACACTTGCGCCGGGCTTTGTGCTGCACCGGGTGCAAGATAGGGCCCATAGCGTGTTTTGGGACACATGCAACACCCCAACTTCCTCCCTACGCAGATTTTCACAGTCTTATACTAGACGCACCCGTCATAACAGACGCATAACTATCGGTAAGCAGGGTACGCGGTTGCTTACGGGTCCGGACCAATCACGGGCCCGCATGACTGGAAGATATTGATTGACAGCCGGGGCCCCCTATTGCATTTGCATTACTCGCGACAATCCCAGCAGTCCCACCTGCAGCCACTGACCAATCAGGAGTGAGAACGGGTCAAATTCATTTCCTTGTTTCTGATATGAAAACGAGACTGTTCTCTTAATACATCCATGGACGAGACACGTGTGTGACTCGAACATCTCACATTTACCAACAAAACGTACAGCGAAAGACCGTGCAAAACATTTCAGACCGTCCTGCCAACCTGTATACATTTTAACATCAACGTTAAAATGTTTTCACTATAAAGTCGCTGAAAGCTGCTGCTGTTTCAATCCTGTCGGCTGTCTGCAGCAGGCGGGGCTGCAGCTCAGTTCCCCCCGCGACTGTAGCGCGCGCACACACACACACACACACACACACAAACACACACAATCACACACGGTGGATGCTACGCTTGTTATTGTAAGTGCAATGATAAGTTAAAGTCCAATAAGTACTTTATCAAACCGTGTGAATGTGTTTCCCAGCCCAGGCCAGGATAGGAAATTAACTAACAATGTAAAGATCAAAAAGCCACTGACAGTGACAAATATGTTCATATTTGATTCATTCAATAAATTATTATTTTTTGTCTTACATCCACCAGCCATTTTCATATTATACCAACATTTGCGGCATCCTGAGCCTTTTTGGTAAGGTTCCTAGGAAATCTCAGCCCAAAGTAATTAATTAATAGTAATAATTATTATTCTCCCCAAAACAAGTTTCCTTTTTATTTTTAAAGAACTATATAAAAAAATTTTTTTTTTGCAACTTTCACTGTCTTCCGCAACTTCATTGCAACAAACATACAAAAGACATCGCAACTTTTATTGCAATTTTTTACAAAAGCTCCTGCGAAATCAGGCATTTTGGGCCGCAACAATCTCAAAAAAAGGCCACGAAATCCTGGAGGGACTGCCCTTGTGTGTTTTTTCATGTGTTATGGTGCGCATTCACCAGTGTTTTTTTGTTGTTGTGGTGCGCGTAGGCTACTCCTGATTTTCATAAGGATCAGTCATCTCACCTCTTATATGCTGTGTCTCTATGATCCTATCCTGTCCTATTCATGGTAGCCTACTCGTGGACATTGTGCCGTCATCACGTGCTGTAGTAGGGGGGGCCCGCCTTGATAATCCTGCATAAGGGCCCGGTGTTGGCTCGTTACGCCACTGCGTCATAAGTAACACGGCCACTAGCAGTCATATGTGGGGCTCACAGTAATAAATACTTGGACCACATACAAATTAGAGTGCATTACTTTTTGTAGCTACATGTACGAATGGTTCATGAGAACAGCCTGAATGCCTGTATGCTATATAAGCGTGCATACATTATGGCATAATCTCATTCCATATTCAGGTATTACATTATCAGGATATTGTTGCTCATGGAATCTCATCCTAATAAAACTTTCGGCACAGAGGCCGCCACCCTGACCTTTGACCTGGAAGCTGCTCAGTAATGGCTTTGGATGTGGCTGTGGGAAAATAGTGTCGGTGATAAAAGCGGGGAAGATGAGTCCGAGCGGGGTGTCGGAGTAGCAGCATATCTTGTTTGGACAGCGGTTTCCTCAGTTGTAGAACAAGTGACGGGGCAGGTTAACTACTGCTGCCCTCAGTGATCAGCAGAGGAAAAGGAGCCGACGTTTGTCTCTTTACATGATTTTCTTTGGTGCATCTCTGTTGTGCTCTCCAGCTCTAAAATATAGTCCTGTTTTATTATAGCGTGAGTCTTACTATTGTAGTTTCGGCCAGCATTTCTATTGGTGATAATAACACTATAGGTTTTGTGCTAAGATTTGGGAACGCAACAATGCTAAAAATAAGTCCTATGAGGCATGCTGCTATGAGCAGCTAGATATTTTAGGTAGAGAAAACTAAGTGAAATGGTAAAATTATTACCCAAACCTTTCCATTGTTAACATTAATCACAGTTTGTGGACCGACTTCCTGGTTCATTGTTAACCAACTGTACTTGCCATTTTGTGTGCTCCAAATGTCAATATTACAGACATTTGTGGTGTGCTCACTTTTCCTCCAAATAAAGTGGTTTAGAAAGTTTGGCTAAGCTGTTTGTCATGTTTCTTGCCTGGTCCGACTTTGTTGTAGCAATGTTGCTGTTTTCCCAGACCTCAGCAGTTACTTTGGCGAGTACAATCCTATCATAACAGATAGAAATTATGGCTAAGATGTTGATAAAAATAACCAAATTGTAGTATAACAAAATTATCCAAAGCAATACTTCTTATGAGAAGAAGTATTGCTTTGCACAAAAAAAAAATAGACCAATGTTTTTTAGCAAAAGTTAAAGCAGTATTCATTGACTTCTTGGCCACATGGGGGCAGTAGAACTAACTGGAAAGACATCCAGCAGACACGGAGAAACATAAGCAGTCATTTGGAGCCGTGTTTGTGTCCACCCGATGAATTTAAGTCAACTCTCTTTTAAGTTCTGTTCCACCATCTTCTGGGGGAAATAAACGGGCTCTTTAGCTGTAAAATGCTCCACTAAAGATAGCTAGTTGCTAACTTTGTGTGCCTGCCGTTTGGTGCTGTACAGGGGGTTTAACAGGGCCTTTTTGCTGCAAGAGTTTGATGAGAGCAGTGAGAGTGAACCAAAACATAAAGTAAAACCAAAACAATGAGCTAAAAGATGCTAAAATGCTCTGTAGACTGTAGACAAAACATGTCTGTGGCTTCATCACAACAGTGATCTACAATACACTAGACAGGTATTTGTTATTATAGTTACATATTCACATCACATATTTACAATTACCTTCCCATCACACTTTTTCCTTTTCTATTGCTCTCTCTCTCTCTCTCTCTCTCTCTCTCTCTCTCTCTCTCGACAGACCACCTCAGCTCCCCTGTTCCAGAGCTACACGTCACAGAAAGAAGACCCATCACTGCGCTTCACCTGCTGTTCCCAGCATTCCTTGCTTAGCTGCTGTAATCCTGGGGGCCATGGATAAAATAAACACATGGTGGATTACACACAGTGTGTGTGTGTGTGTGTGTGTGTGTGTGGGGGGGGGGGTGGGGGGGGGGATAAAAGAGATGAAACAGAGGATGACTATTGCCGGTGCAGTGTAATCCATTTGCAAGAAGATGTGTGTGTATGTGTGTGTGTGTGTGTGTGTGTGTCTATGAAGGACCCTATCCCCAGGTAGGCCCATTCATCACTGATGATGGTCTGTGTGCACGGGGCTTACTGTAGATCCCCAGCTCTCACACACACACACACACACACACACACACACACACACACACACACACACACACACACACACACACACACGTTGGGGCCACCCAACTTTCTGTGCTCCTTTTTACTTCTGAAAGCATTTTTTCGTGGTTTCACAGACCATCTCTATTCAACAGAAAACGAATGGCTAAAATAACGGAACATTTAAATGCTTCTACACACACACACACACACACACACACACACACACACACACACACACACACACACACACACACACACACACACAGCCCACCCAAGGACAAATGTTAGCAGATTAATGAAACATGCAAATATCCAGCGGGTTCATCCAGCTCTGTCCCCCCTACTGTGTCTCTTTCACATGCATAAGGACCATTAATATGAGCGCCAAAGGGACGGTACTGTATGCGCCATTTGAATGTTAATCCTCCAGAAGAGAACTATTTTTTTGCTGTTGCAGTAGATGGGGGTTGGCGGTGGTGGTGGGGGTGTATTGGTTAAGAAAGAAGCAGTTTGAACATGGTAATGAACTTGAGAGGTTTAGCTCCAGACCTGGACAATAAAGTCTGCCTGAGCATGAAATGGTAGGATGGGTTTCCTGCTGGTCTCGCTCCCCACAAACACACACACACACACACACACACACACACACACACACACACCACCATCCTCCATTCTCTATTCTCTTTCCTCCCTGGACCTCCTTAACTTGTCCTGACCCAGGGACGGGAGGAGGGTGTGGGGGAAGGTAAAGGGGGGCTGGATGCAGTGTCCAGTCCTTCGCCTCGACCTGGCCCGACTCAACAACTACAGCTGAAATGGCTTGCAGATGTGGTTAGGCTAATAAATTCGTTGTGAACTCTGCAGACTTGTTTTTTTGGGGGGGGAGTTTTCAAAGGGGGTTGTAGAGCAGACTGGACCTTAGTGGGCTGTTTGTGTGTATGAGTTTGGATCTGCACACGTGTGTGTTTGCAAAAGTGTGCATGTGTGTCTGTGTAGTGTGCCTGCATCCATGATCTCGTCCATGAACCATTCAGGGTTTTATGTGCACACATGCATCTATGTGTGTTTTTGTCCGCTCCAGGTCTCAGTAAAACATCAGGACCAGTGTAGAAACATCTTTTATCCATTGGTGTATAGAAATCTATCAAGTAGGCCTATAGAGACAAAGTGGGGAACACAAAACCCTGTCTGCTGGCTATTGATACAACCCAGGATATATTTAGGGGCAATTAATATGTAGGTGGGCTAGTAGAGCTAGCGGTGCCTTAAAGCCAGTCTATGTTTAAAGACGACTAAACAAGATCTTTGTATTACAAATTACTATGACTCTCTAACTGTGCTAACTACATTTTAGCATGCCAGCATATACAGTAGATAGATAGATAGATAGATAGATAGATAGATAGATAGATAGATAGATAGATAGATAGATAGATAGATAGATAGATAGATAGATAGATAGATAGATAGATAGATAGATAGATAGATAGATAGATAGATAAATAGATAGATACTTTATTCATCCCGAGGGAAATTTTAGGCACAGAAATTTAAAGAGTTAAAGGTGCTATGGTAGACTGTGTGCAATGGTGGTAGTGCAAATTAGAGAGAATTATTAATTATTATTATTATTATTATTATTATTATTATTATTATTATTATTATATTAAAGGTGCTGTAGGTAGGATTGTGAAGATCCAGGACTTAGCCAAAGAATTTGAACATCGACAACTTCTCAGTCCCTCCCCCCTTTCTGCTAAAGCCCAAAACTGTCTCCTAAGCCCCTCCCCCCACAAGGGAGAATGAATGTGTGTGCATGAGCAGTGATTGACACGCAGTTAGACACCCCCCCTGGCCCTGACTGGTGCATCTGAACAGGGAGCTGTGGATTTTTGCAAATCACACTACAGGCTGTAGGTGGTGCCAGAGGAGCCAGATTTTTTGTTAAATGACCTGCTTCATGTAGTTCTACTGGAACATAGGGTCAGTTTCAGCAAACATGACAGAAAATTAGTTTTATAAGTCTTACCTACTGCACCTTTAATGATAGCTAATGATAATGTATTTAAAGCAAGAATCAAAAGAGTCA
This sequence comes from Sander vitreus, assembly GCF_031162955.1. Lineage (NCBI taxonomy): Eukaryota > Metazoa > Chordata > Actinopteri > Perciformes > Percidae > Sander > Sander vitreus. The sequence goes on along the minus strand of NC_135871.1, from coordinate 8,463,890 downwards.
TGACAAATGGAGAAAAAAATTCAATGTGCCGTTAACCTGCAATTGCCACTTGTAGCCACAGTGGCTGCTGTTCAGCAAAAGTTGCCTTACAGATAAAGCCTGGAGTTCAGGAATTTTACTGAATTGATCCTCCTTTTTACAGTTTTACAGTGTTTTAGCACCGGTTGGAAACAGGTGGTGCCACGTACAGCGTCAACCTATCAGAGTTTAGCAATATTGAAATCACAAGCCGATGACACCTGGTTGGTTGTTTGGTCACTGTCAATCACATCGGACTAAACCACACCCCACACCACATCCTGTTGTAAGGAAATACTTCAGATTTGAAACCAAGTTGTTAAATACAGCAGCAGTCTTGACAAGTAGGAAAGCAATAATTTGCAATAATCAGCTTTAAAGTAATAAAAACTAATGTAATCCATTGAATTACCACCAAAAGTCTTTGACAAAGAACAACGCACAAAAATCCTGAACTCAGTGTTGCTGTTTGTTTTTCCAAAGGATATCCCTTGATCCTGCACTACATATATATATTTTTTTCCAAACCAAGAGTTCCCAACTTTAATGAACGATATTTGATTATATGTTGTGTAATCTAATGATATGTACACTGCTGCAAGCTATCTGGGTCACATGTCTTTTTTTACAGTACAAAAGCCACTTTCCCACTGGGGATTTAGACTGTCAGCACTCAGATTACACTGCTGGTTCACTTTTAACATGAACCACACACACACACACACACACACACACACACACACACACACACACACACACACACACACACACACACACACACACACACACACACACACACACACACACACACACACACACATGCACACCATGCAAATCATACATATCATGCACCTCAACCTGAGTGCTACACTGACAGCATACAAACCCACTGTTCAAACAGGCTTAATGCACCTACACACACACACACACACACACACACACACACACACACTAGGCTTCTTTGCACTCTCAAGCTGTTTTTCTCCGAACAAAACCAAAATGCCAAAATCATATGCATGTGCCAAGAAGCTGGTATGCCTGCTTTTACTCAGCAAACTCACCCAACACACACACACACACACACACACACACACACACACACACACACACACACACACACACACACACATACAAATACACACACACATGCACACCATGCAAATCATACAAATCATGCACCTCAACCTGAGTGCTACACTGACAGCATACAAACCCACTGTTCAAATAGGCTTAATGCACCCACACACACACACACACACACACTAGGCTTCTTTGCACTCTCAAGCTGTTTTTCTCCGAACAAAACCAAAATGCCAAAACCATATGCATGTGCCAAGAAGCTGGTATGCCTGCTTTTACTCAGCAAACTCCCCCAACACACACACACACACACACACACACACACACACACACACACACACACACACACACACACACACACACACTCCTTAAAAGAGATATAATCAGCAGCTCTGGCTTTCATGCATTTCCTCCCCCTATTCCCATAACACATACAAACACATGCACATGGAGCTGCTATCTGTTTCTTTCCCTTATTTCACTCTCTCTCTCCAGGGAGGAAAGAGAATAGAGAATGGAGGATGGTGTGTGTGTGTTGTATTGTAATATGTATGTGTATGTGTGTATGCTAATGTGTGTGTGTGTGTGTGTTCAGGGGAGAGAAAAACTTTGGTGACATTAAACACGGTTGACAGGGAGTGGGCAGAATAAACAAGGTCCTGAGTAGAAAGGCTGCCCTTCAAACACTCCATACTCAGTGCATAGGCCCAGGATCAACTGTGTTTATCAAAATCCTGGGGCTACAGAGGGAGAGAGACAAAGAATGAGAAGGGGGGGGCTCGGGGGGGAATGGGCTGAGTGTATTGAAGAGAGACAACATCGAAAGATGAAGTGAAATGTAAAGAGTTTAAGGGCCCTGACACCAAGCCACCGTTGGGCCATTGGTTATCATTTGTGGCTGACCATCGCCTGTTTTTTCTAAAGACTGGATTATTATGGATATAAAAGTTAAAGATGAAGTTAGGAGTTAGGACTTGAAGTTGAAGCTGTGATCATCGTTGTTGGCACTAAAGTTGGCTGATTTAGCCTGTTAAACTGGACTGGGAGGTAGTCGATGACACAGAGCTATCTGACTGTAGTGAATAAGTGTATTCACCCATTGTTTCACCTTTAATTTACCGGACATATTCAGTTCCTTTACTTAAGTAAAAGTACATACAACAGTATTATCAGCAAAATGCACCTAAAGTAACAAGAGTAAATGTAATTCCAAATGGGCCCTGTACAATATGTCATAGGAGAATTATCACTGATGCATTAATGTTGAGCAGTATTTTGTATTTAAATTGGTCATGGTGGATGTTTTAATTACCATATAAAGTGTTGGGCAGATTTTCCTACATAAAAACCTCAATCTTACAGAGAAATTACAGAGACATTTAGACATTTCTTTCAATGATTGGGTCCTAAAAACAGAAAAATTCAACCTGTTTTAATCTAAATCAATTCATTAAAAATGTTGTGTACAAGTGAGTGTCTTTATCTTGAAACAAGAAAGAATATGGCAGGAAATAACCCTAAAATCATAAAAAAGTAGATTTTAGAAAACATGTTGAAATATTCCTGAAACACAATTTAGTGGAATAAAAAGTACAATATTGCATAATATGTAGTGAAATGAAAGTATAAAATGACATCAAATGAAAATACTCAAGTAAAGGATACAGTAAGTACCTTAAAACTGTACTTGTTTAGTTAATGTATTTAACATACTTTCCACTGCTGCATATTCCGAGCATTTTAGACTGTGATAACATAGTCACATTATTTTGAAAATTGTTTGTTGGCCATCAGCTAGAGTCCTCGTAGTGTTCTAGTGCAACTTTTAAAAGAAGAGCTGAAGCTGTTCAACTGTGTTTTAGGGCTCTAAAGGACGTGAGAGAGAGAAGAACAGGCACATCTGATAGAGGGCCACTCTGATTTGAATCTGAGAAATTGCATAGCGCTTTAAGATTTCAGTCTAAGACAAAGATGATGCACTCTGCTGTCATGGAATGCTTTTGAGATATTGGATGACTCAGGATCTGGGGCCTGCAGGGTGCTTACTGGACAGTAAGGCCTGCTGATTAAACTAAGATACCAATCTCTTGCGTCTCTATCCCTCCACCCCAGTCTCCAGTACAGATAACAGACTCTGGATGAAGACAATTCAACTGAGTTTGATTCAGCCATCTCTGCCCTCCCTCTGTGATTTCGTTCCATAGTTTGGGAAATCAGGAAGCTGCAGCAATAATCTCACATTGCCAGACCTTCCTCCAAAGCGCTGCGTAGGAGGGTTTGGCTAGTCCACACAGCATTCTGGGATGGGAGAGAAACATGCTCTGGTTTATTGGCATTTTTTTTTAAACCAAGCACAGAGCAGAGCCATGTTGCCTCTGCAAAATAGCCTCGGGAAGGAACTTGTTTTGGTGGCACATGTGTACGTTCAAAGGTTGTTTTAGTCGTGCAACAGAAAACTCAGATTGGACAGATAGTCTAGCGGAGGAGGAGCAGTTAACCATAGTCCTCATAAATCCACCGGAGTTTAGAACGCCAACACAAAGAAAGAGGAAGGTGACGGACATCTGGTCTTAAAAGAGTAGCACCGGAGCAATCCCGGAAGTGGAATGCCGTGGATATAGACTACTGCAGCAGTAATGTTGTGGTCAGTTTTGCCAACTTGGCGACTTTCTCGGTAGATTTAGCGACTTTTCAGTCGCTCCAGTACTAATGGAGTAGTCAAGTTTCAAATAGCTACCACGTGAGCATTAAAAAACATATCCCTTTTAAAGTATATTTAGAACAGATTAAAAAATGTGCAATCCATTTGCGATTAATCGCGAGTTTATTAGGACACTCATGCGAGTAATCATGATTAAAAACTGTTATCAATTGACAGCCCTAGTTTCAAACAATAGTTTTTTTTTGCTCTAAAACATACTGAATGCAGAGTGTGAAATACTGCACACTGTAGAAAAATGGTGCAACACAGTGCAAAGTCATCGGACGTTGGCAGTTTAAATGCAAAAAAGATTGAATTGGTTAGACATGTTGGGAAATATCTCTCTTGCTTTGTTGCAGAGAGTTAGATGAGAAGTTGGAAAGTGGTATCAAATTGGCATGAAAGGGAATAAGCAATTTCCTCAATATTTAAAACTATTTTTCTACATATTTCTTTAATGCCATGGCAGTATGACAATGTAGATAAGAGACCCAGAAACTTCAGAGAGCCCATCTGCACCATACACAGCAGTATGGATAGATGTACTCCACTGTGTTTAAATTGTTAGACTTCTGTCAGGGACCTGACATTAATACAGTTACAGTATGAAACAGGTTGAGGATGTTCGTTTGGTTATTTACTGTCTGCATGCAACCTTTTATCTTGTAAGCCTGTGTGTCAGGTTGGCTATGAGTTTTATTCGTACATGCCTCCACACACCTTATCTGGATTCCCCTGGGGCCCTGTAGTACATGTAATCAGTCTGTATAACAAGCGTGTCTGGGTGAATGTGGGTGTTCATCCATACGCATATGTATGAGATAAACTATGTGTCTGTGTGAGTGGGTATACTTTTAACTCTGATCTCATCTCCGAATCACAAAGCGTCTTCCAGTGGGACAGGAAATTGTCTTGGAATTCAGAGTTTATTACACGAGCCACAGTTCAAAGGCAGAGCCTAGAGAAGAATCTGACAAATCTGTACATTTATGAGAGTGGAATCCATTTCACAGCATACAGCACTCCTGCTCTGAGTTCTCTCATACTGACATGCTACAGCCGCAATATGAGCTCATAAAGCATAAGTCAGTCTCGGATTGGTAGAGCTCGGCTCCCTATTGCAGTAAAAGCCTGAGAGGTTAAACCAAGCTGTTTTTTTGTGCAGTGGTTACCATGAAGCACTCAGGGTTAAAAGGTTGGTTGAGCCATGTTACAATCTTGGTTTCTGCCTCCACCCCATAAAACACAATATTATTTGAAAAATATTATTTATATTATCTTTTCATTTATATTTCATTTCATTTTCATATTCAATTTCAATTACCATTTATTTTTGTATTTCGAACAAAAGTAAAATATATACATATCACTATAAAATAAAATATAAAAATACAAAAGTGCAAAGCAACACACCAAAGGAAAAAGAACAATATCTATACAGTGTTACAAATAATAATAAAAATACTATTACGATTAATATTTTCAAAAACTGTCCGAAAAGGAGCAGGATGAAGTCGAAGCTTGTGATGTTTCCCACCCCTCATTCAACTTTAACTCATTCCTTTATATATCATACATTTTTACAACAGGATAACCAATATACACAACAATACATCTATAATTTTACACGTACCAAACCCTTTTATTTAAATTTGTTTACGTTTTAAGTAAGTCAACAACCTATTTCCATAATCCACCACCCCATAACAAGCCATACACTAACCCACCTTCACAATCATCTCTCCTCCTCGTCATATCCTTTTAATAGTGTTTTTATATAACTTTTTAAACTTTGTTATGTTTGTACAATGTTTAAGCACCTGGTCTAACCCATTCCACAAACTCACCCCACCTATCGTGATGCACATACTGTTTAAAGTTGTTCTTATTTTGAGTTTTTTAAAGTGTATTTGTTCTCTCAGATTATACCCACCCTGCCTTTCCATAAACATGTTTTGTAAATTTCCTGGAAGTAAAATATTTCTTGCTTTGAACATGGTTTGTGCCGTCTTAAATTTAACCAGAGCAATGAATTTCAGAATATGTGACTTAAAGAATAAAGGACTTGTCTGTTCCAGGTATCCAACATTATTTATGATTCTGATTACTCTCTTTTGTAATGTGCATAACAGGTTGGTAGGTTGGTTTTGTATGTATTTCCCCAGATTTCCACACAGTAACTTAGATATGGCTGTATGAGTGTATTATACAGAGTATGTCATGATTTATTGTCTAGAATATGTCTTGAATTATTTAATATTGCTATGGTCTTTGCTAGTTTTGCTTTGACATGGTTTATGTGAGGTTTCCAGCAGATTTTGTGGTCTAAAATCACACCAAGTAATTTATTTTCATATACTCTTTCAATATGTTTATGTTTTCCAAATAACATAATCTTTGTTTTGCTTATATATTTAATGACAGTTTGTTTACATCAAACCACTGTTTTAATTTATTAATTTCTGGTGTGATCATCTCCAAAAGCTGCTGTAAATTATCACCAGAACAGAACATATTTGTATCATCTGCAAATAGAATACATTTTAGTATATTCGATACTCTCGCATATGTCATTGATGTAAATTATGAAAAGCTTTGGTCCTAAGACCGACCCCTGTGGTACCCCACATGTTATGTTCATGTATGTCGATTTGTGTTCCCCAATTTCTACAAATTGTTGCCTGTTTCTTAAGTAGCTACTCACCCATTCCAATCCAACCCCTCTGATACCATATTTCTCTAGTTTATGTAATAAAATGTCATGATTTATGGTGTCAAATGCTTTCTTTAGATCTACAAATATTCCCACTACATGTTTTCTTTTTGTCTATGCAATTTGTGATTTCAGAAATTTCAGAAATCAGTGTCAAAGCTATTGATCTGTCTGTCCGTAATCCGTATTGACTGTCAACTAGAAGCTTGTGTGTTTCGATAAAATTGTTAAATCGTTCTGTAAAAAGCTTTTCAAGGATTTTGGAGAACTGGGGGAGTATAGAAACAGGCCTGTAATTTGTGAAAAGGTGTCTATCCCCAGTTTAATATACTGGTATTACTTTTGCTATTTTCATTTTATTTGGAAATTTAACAGATTGAAAAGACAAGTTACAGATATGAGTTAGTAGTTAAGCAATTTCTTCAATAACTTGTGTTATTATAATTATATCAATATTATTCCAATCCTTGGAACATTTGATTTTACACTCTTTTTTTTTTACAGTGTATATTATCTCATTTCTTACCACTGCTCTAAGGAAAATAGAGGTCTGATTACTATTACACAGATCAGCATTTACCCCTTCTGTTATTTCTAGATTTTTTTTTTTCTGCTAGATCTGGTCCCACATTTACAAAACAATTGTTAAAACCACTAACCACACCTTCCATGTTTTCTATTTTCTTGTCATTTTCAATATAATATTCTGGGTAACTTGTTTTCCCATTTTTAGTTCCTTTTCTAATGATACTATTTACAATAAAACATAAACCTTTCATGTTATTTTTTATTATCATCTCATATTTTATTATAGTAGTCTTTCTTACATATCCTCATAGTATTAGTTAATTTATTTCTATACTTTTTTATATATTTTCTGCTTCTGGGGTACGATACTTGATAAGTTTCTATAAAGTGTATTTTTCTTTTTGCAGGCAAAAAAAACCTTATGACCTCATAAGGAGCAAGATTCCAGATTGGCCCATCTGACCTTTCATTTTCTCAAAGGCAGAGCAGGATACCCAGGGCTCGGTTTACACCTATTGCCATTTCTAGCCACTGGGGGACCATAGGAAGGCTGGGGGAACGCATATTAATGTTAAAAAACTTGGGACCTTTAATGAAGAATAGACTAATGAGTTTGCATTCATATTATCAACTTTCAGTACCACTAAACGTGACCCATTCATGATCAGCCTGAATTATTTATTTATTGTTTATATCTACTATTATTTCCATCTCAACTGTTTTAGAGGGTTTCTTCCAAATACGAAGAAAAAAATGATCGTCAATTGATGATCGCTGTTGTTTGTAATTTGGGGGCTCTGACCTGAGAGGAGATGTATGGTAGATAAAGGCAGGTTGTTATGAACAATAACAACCTTTTAACACATTTTTTCATTTGATAGACATTCAGCATATTGGTAGGCCATAAAATCTTTGGTAGCACTTTGCTAGTGCTAAGGGAGTGATACAGAGTGACAAAATGGTCTCTCGGAAGTGAAATGTAAAGAATAACAAACCACAATCAAGTGCTGATTGTGGTCTGTTGTGTCTTCGTCATTCACATTTAAAAGTGAGACAAAATAAAATACCTCTCACTTAGAACAAGCTGGGATAGGCTCCAGCCTCTGAACAGACCCTGAACAGGATACACGGCTATAGAAAATAGAAATAAAGTAACACCACATCAGTGAACTAAAAATAAGCAAAAAAAAGCTGTGACCAATTTGATGCTAAACTGATACGCTCTGGATAAACCCCGGATCTCTAGCATGCAGGAAAGGACTGGAATAAAACCACCCTGGAAATATGACCCAGATTGGCAAACCACACTTCTTTTTTAAACATCAGTTGTTTCCATTATCCACATTGTCAGCATGTGTTCAACTTGTAATTCTGATTTTTATGACACCTGAAGGCAGCATAATGTGAAATTGTAGGGAAAGGAAGATGTACTCATGAGATGTGATGCATTTACTACCTTGTCATGCACCAGTGCTCACATTGGACGATTGTACTGTTTTTATATTGGTGTTGCTGGGCTCATGACTGACTCGTCTAAGGAACTGCCATTAATCCAAATGGCCGGTTCACTGCTGCATCAGTGGAAAAACCTCCTCTTTACCTGCTCCGCTAAGCTCACAGTGATGTAGCAGACAGCACTACATGCAGTAAAACCTTTTTTATACATTCCTCTGTTCTGACAGATCAGCAGATAAATTACACTAGATTCTGCTCCCAGGATAAAATAAGCAAGGATGTAGGATATTTCTATGACTGCTGTTTAGTGTGTCATCCAACAAGGATGAGCTGTCACTAATCTTGCACTACTTGTTTCCTATTTGCCCTCACACCCGCTACCACACCCTCACCTTCTCCCTGTCTTTCTCAATGTTTTCCTCCCTCATTCTCACCCCTCCATCTCTTCCAAATTTAGCCCCAGTAATCAAAGTGTTAATCATAATCCCAGGACTTTGCAGACACACAAGCCTCCTTTGTTCAGTACGGGGAAAACAACAGTTGAGCACAGATAGAGAGACAAATCTTAACTCACGTTCGTGGTCAATTAAGCTTTAAAAATATTTTAAATGTGCTGTAGTGAAACAAGCTCTCCGCACTTCAAATGAAAATCATCAGAGGGCTTACCCCCAGAGTAATCTGTAAGGGTTTAAGTGTTTTAGTGGGGGTCGCACATTAATGACTTGTGCATGTGTGCGTGTGTGTGAACATGCATGGCTGATCCGCAGCCCAAACTATAACCATTGGCACGTTATGAAGAACGATAGTCAGACATGCAGGCTGTGAGAACATTTGGCCCAACTCCAAACTAAATATAGGAAACGCACCGTTAGTTTATGGCAGGTTAAGTACAGCCAAAGCAATGTATAAAATGTACGACTTTCATCCGCCCAGTTTGTGTTAGTATGTGGAATGAGTCCTTTCAGATGGCAGAATGATAACATTGTTCTATGCCATCCAATTACATCAGTATGAGCTGTATGTGCATGTGCAGACAGGTCCAACCTTTAACTATGTCACATATCATTCAGAGAAAACAAACTTTCACTTTAGCACACTTTACTTGCTGTGCAATTACCCAATTTCATATACTTTAAAAAACAGTGCTGCCTTAGCCTGACAAGCCAGACCCACATCAAGATGTTGGGTCTGGGAACTCACCATTGGCAGGGCTCAATCCGAGAGGCGGGATAAACGGTTGTCTTTCAAATGCCCTCTGCACGCAATAGGATAGCGCTACAACCAATCAGAGCAACGCTGACGTTGATAGATTAAACTTTTGCCGTATCCGGTCGGCAAAACTCCAAACACATCTTCCTTTTTTAAGAATGACTTCAGTGCCGTTCTTTGTTCTTTTCTCAAAGAAAATCTTAACTCCAAGTCTTCCAGAGTAGCGGCCAAAGCCGATTCGAAAGACCGCTGTTCGCCAGCAGCAGCCATCTTCTTTGTTTTAAAGTAGCAGGGAATTTATGTGGAACCGTCGCAACTCTGCCGTCATTTTGTTAAGTCCGCCCACCGACTCTATACATGATGTGATTGGCCTGACTAGAGTTTGGTTTTTCCAGCTCGCAAGCCAACGGAGAGTTGCTAAACTAACCCTGGCTGCAAATTACATTTGCTGCCGCTAGGGTGCGTCTAGATTTCTAGGCTAGTGCTGCCTGTCTTTATTTAGAGTTATTAACACTGAGTGAGCAAAATGGACATTTTTGGGATTGAACCTGTGACTTTATGATAGTGGGTACAATTTCTATAGTAGGCTATGATTCCTGGATATCCTGGGAGTTTCTCTCGGAATTTTCTCTTCTGTTCACTTTCCCTTGGAATTTTGTTCACCAGTGTACATCAGTGTTCCTAACGGTCAGTTAGCAAACATGTTAGCTAATTAGCTTAGCTCTGTCGCTAATGGGGCAATAAGATCACACTGTTTATTCAAAAGACATATTTGTACCATTGACTACTGTCTTACAGCTGTCTGCAAAACCATTGCTCAGTTGTGTAACTGTGTTTACTTTGACATTGGAGGTTAAAGTGGATGGCGGTGACACAAGCTAATTGCTTCCTCCATTGTGAGCTTTCCGGCTCTCTGTCTCCTCAAATGTCAGCACTGGCAACGCCATCCATCCATCCATCCATCTTCATCCGCTCGACCGGGGTCGGGTCGCGGGGGCAGCAGCTCCAGCAGGGAACCCCAAACTTCCCTTTCCCCGGCCACATTAACCAGCTCCGACTGGCGGATCCCAAGGCGTTTCCAGGCCAGGGTGGAGATATAATCCCTCCACCTGGTCCTAGGTCTTCCCCAAGGCCTCCTCCCAGCTGGACATGCCTGGAACACCTCCCTAGGGAGGCGCCCAGGGGGCATCCTTACCAGATGCCCAAACCACCTCAACTGGCTCCTTTCGACGTAAAGGAGCAGCGGCTCTACTCCGAGCTCCTCACGGATGAGTGAGCTTCTCACCCTATCTCTAAGGGAGATGCCAGCCACCCTCCTGAGGAAACCTATTCAGGCCGCTTGTACCCTGGATCTCGTTCTTTTGGTCATGACTGTCAAGGCATCTAACTTATTAACATTACTATCAACGTTAATCAATGAGAAATGAGACCTAACCCCATGTAAGAATACATTTCAGTGCATTTCTTATATCTTGTGTATTACTATATCGTAGACCTAATGCTGTTTCAGTAGCTCATTGATAAACTTTTTGTGAAAAAGCCTGTCACAGGAAGTCTACAGGTGTATGTACATACAGCTACACACCAAATATGAGCATTTAGCTCAAAGCAGCGCTTTGCACAGCCTCACTCCTCACTCTCTCTCTCTCTCTCTCTCTCTCTCTCTCTCTCTCTCTCTCTCTCTCTCTGTCTTAACTTGTCCAGGGTTTATGTTTGCTGTGTGTACCAGGAAATTGCCCCATTCTCCAGAGCAGACCACAAGTTTGTTTGTATCCCTGCCTCCTTACCGACACAGCTAACCACACACACACACACACACACACACACACACACACACACACACACACACACACACACACACACACACACACACACACACACACACACACACACACACAGAGTAGATTTTCACACACACATGGCAGGTTTGTGCAGATATGCTGACAAATGTGTCAATGTATGTGTGTGCGTGTGTGTGTGTGTGTGTGTGTGTGTGTGTGTGTGTATTTTTAGCATCTTGCTGGTATTGTTCTGCTGTGTACCAAAGCGTTGGGAGGTCTGATGACGAATTGTGAGGCCCTGCGACATGTTTCCTGTTTACACTGCTCTACACAATAACTACCCAGCTGACGCATTGTGGCTGTGCTCACAGTACATGTGTGTGTACAGTATTGTGTGTCTTTTTGTGTGTAGGCATGTCTGCCTGCCAATGATTTGTTGCCTTGTTATGTTAAAGCCCTCATCCTTGGTGCATATTCCATAATGCTAATTCAGAGAGAAAATATTATTTCTTAGATAACTGGACAATGGTGAGCAGTATGGCAGCAGCGTTGTTTCTACTGGAACCAAACTGCCTAGTATGTGGAATGATAATAGAGGCTGTTGAAAAAGTATTTTATTATTTTATGGTTCAGCAGAAAAACTAACTATTGTGAAATTACTGTCGGACTGTGTTACAGTTATCTTGGGTTGGATTAAGGTTAGCCTGCCACAGAAATGTCTTCAATAAAAAAACAAGTGAATGTACTGAAATAAATACACAGTGTCAGGCTGAGGTTAGTTAAAAGCCTAGACTGTTCATTTGAAATAAGGACATTTGTCACATACAAATTCCAACAGTAGAAGAACAAACAAAATATTTTCCATGTGAAAACAATGGAAATTAGTCTTTCACGTGGCTCACAAGAAAAACACACAGTGCACATAGTGTACAGTAAAACAGCTGGTTAGAAAAAAAGAAGGAGCTAAATATGGGTAAGAAAACTTAAACTTAAAGGGTAACTATCAGGTTTTTTTTCAACCAGGGCCCTATTTCCCCATGCATTTGTGTCTAATAGATTGATGTGACCAAAAATCTTTGACTTTGGTCCAGTATTGAGCGATACAATGTAAGCTAATGGGGCAATTGTGGAGCCTTGCTTTTTTGTCCAATAAGCCAGTCTTCGGACAAAAAGTCACGTCCTGAGATCAATAATATTGTCTTTACTTACTTACGTTATTTTTAGTAACAATTCAAGCCTGTCAGTACCAAAAATAAAATCACTTTCATTGGACAAAAAGCAAGGCTCCACAATTGCCCCATTAGGTTACATTGTAGCTCGGGTCGCGCCGGCTCGTCATCCCAATCTCGCTCAATACTGGACCAAATTCAAAGATTTTTGGTCACATCAGTCTATTAGACATAAATGCATGGAAAAATTGGGGCCCAGGTTGAAAAAAATGGTAGTTACCCTTTAAAGCTGCACGCGTCAATATTTCTCTATCAACAATTGACTATGTGTAACATTGCACAAATTTGTGGGCCCTGTAGAAAGGCATTCTCTATTGGGCTGCTTCTCACATGCATCCACAGCTATTCATTCTAGCATTTTTTTGGGCCCTCCTCACATGAGGGCCCTGGGTACTCAGTCCCATTTCCACCCCCAGTCCGACACCCCTGTGTGTAATGTCAAATGGTTCTCTTGGAGTGATGAACCGACAGATCCCCTGACTCTGCAGTCCCCCTCAGCTCTATGGGGCATCTTATCATGTTTCAGCTCATTTTGGTTTTACAACAGCAACCTTGTTTCCAGCAGCAGCAGGCTGGCAGCTGTTTTCAGTGGGAAAAGCTCTATTAAACCCACTGTAAACTACCTGCTCAGCACCAGACAGACTTTACAGGTTGGTTGTTCGATCCCTGGCCCTGCAGTCCCATGTCGAAGTGTCCTTGGGCACGACACTGAACCCCGAAATGCTCTCGATGCTGCACCATCGGTGTGTGAATGTCTGTAAATGTTTATCTGATGAGCAGGTGGCACCTTGTATGGCGGCCTCGGCCACAGTGTACGAATGTGTGTGAATGGTGGCTGTAATATGTAAAAGCACTTTAAGTAGTCGTCTAGAAAACCACTATATAAATACAGTCCAAGAGAGTGGTTGATATCCTACATCCTGCATTAAGGCTAATTGTTGCTTAGCGTAGCTTTACTATGTATTGTAGAAGCTACATTCTGCCTGTCCTGGCCATCTCATGTTTAAGCCCTGCTTTAAAACGTTTACTCTGCCCTCCACCTCATCAGCCTGAAATCACTATATGTGGACTGGAGATGATCTAAGTAGCATAACTGAAGGGATGTGTGTCGTCATCTGGACGTACATGATGTACATGAACATGTGAAAGTGTTTGGATTATTGCTTGCGTGCGTGTGTGTGTGTGTGTGTGTGTGTGTGTGTGTGTGTGTCTGCACATCTTGGGAGGAACCCACCAAGGAACTTCATATCTGACTGAACTGACAGATAAAACACATTTGTCTGCACATGCTTGTGAGTATGTGTGTGTGTGTGTGTGTGTGTGTGTGTGTGTGTGTGTGTGTGTGTGTGTGTGTGTGTGTGTGTGTGTGTGTGTGTGTGTGTGTGTGTGTGTGTTTGTGTGTGTGTGTGTGTGTGTGTTTGTCATCCCCTCAGTATTTCCAGGTCCCAGGACCCCGGCTGGACCATATAACTTAGCGCTGAGTAATGGGGCCAGCAGATGCTCTATCAGCAGCAGAAGACAGCAGCTATATTTCTGTTGCACTTTGTCCTCTTAAATAATGTGTGTACATACAGCATGAAATACATCACCCCTGTCCCACACGGGAGGGAGGAAGGTGTGTTTGTGTATTACTTTGTGTTTTTGTTGGAGGAGAGCTAAGATGATTCTCAGGAAACAATTTACTTCTCATGCCTTGTCTCCAACCACTGGGATACCTCCAAGTCTTTTTGGGGGAAAAACATGCCTAATTTGAGTTCTCTTACAGGGTACAAAACATCACAGGATATAATTCTGCCAATGGAAAAAGTGAGGTAATGGTTGAAAGCGTGTTCAGTAGAAGCAGACGGACCAGAGATAGAAAGTAGGGACAAGATGTGAAGCAGGACAACTAAACCACCTGAGACATTAGCTTTCCTCCTGAGCCGCTTTCGTTTCCTATCCTTCTCTAATGTCACTCTTAGCTCTAATAAGACCTGACTCCACTTTGATTCCATAAAACAAGGACTTCTTTTTAGGCGACCCATCAACAGTCCATCTGGAAGAACTTTAAACGTTGTTCCAACAAAATGCCAAAATAGCTTCAGAACGTCAAAGCAAAGTCGAAATAAAAGAAGAAAAAAAAAAAAAAGAATGAAAAAGGAGTTGGTTCATGCAACCTGTACGAGATGTAATAGGGTGTAGCAATCAGTCTGAGAGTTTTTTGGAATGTTCTTAGTGTGTTGACAGAAGTTGTAACATGTGTGCACATTTAGATTTACCAAATAAAACAGTGCATGCATCTAAAACTTCAATAAAAGGTAAAAGGGTAAAAAAGTTGGAACTGTTCTTGAAATGTCTTTAGCTTTCAAAAAGCAGGCTCAACAAGAACAAACATATGAGTCAGGAATGAAATGTGGAGACTGGAGGAGAATGTTGAAATCAAGATGTTTGATCCTGACATGACAGTCAGGTTGACTGGAACAATCCCGCTCTTCCTCTGTTTATTGTTTTATCTGAGCCAGGGCAATTAATCACCCATCTACACACACACACATGCACAAGCACACACACACTTCTTTTTCAAAAACCCAGTCTGGGGAGCCAGGGTAGTGCACCCATGTACAGAGGCTCAGTCCTTGATGCAGCGGCCTCAGGTTCGGTTCCGACCAGCAGCCCTTTGCTGCATGTCATTCCCCGTCTCTCTCCCCTTTCATGTCTAAAGCTGTCCTGTCAAAAATAAAGGCCAAAAAATGCCACACAACAAAAAAAAAGTCTGCTCTCAACTTGTCTCAGTGTCTGGCCTCTGACACTCGGAGTTGCTGATTTTCTCCATTTTTGTGAGGTCTGAGTATATCAATCTGAGTGACGTTCCTCTTTAAGAGATGCACCAGCGACCTGTGTGAGGACTGTGTCAGAGGTACAAGTGTTTAACCTAGCTCAAGTGTACACTTATACGGCACACCCGGTCCAAGCCAAACAGTTGTGCAGGTTTTGATTTCAGACCTGCTACAGCTTTTAATGGCTAAGTCAACATGAAGTCAACAGCAGAGTATTACAGCTGCTGAACGCTCAGGCTGCTTTCAAAGACAGAAAGGTGGACCCTTTACACACTGAATCTCTTGTGTGTGTGTGTGTGTGTGTGTGTGTGTGTGTGTGTGTGTGTGTGTGTGTGTGTGTGTGTGTGTGTGTGTGTGTGTGTTTAAGGCTGAGGTGCTGTGAAACTCAAAGCATAGTGATATAACATTGTTTGGCTTGGACTTTGAGGTAGATATGAGATATTTTGCTATATAAAAATAAAGTTTACTAAAAACATGCCTTTACATTTAAAAAGAAAAACATGTTAGAAGTTTCCTGAATTGCTCATGGCCTTGAATGTTGCAAGACAAAACTTGAAGCCCCAATATGCAACTTCTCACCTGGAGGCAGAAAGTGATTGTCAGCCATGCTCTCCTCCCCCACAGTTGGTTTCCACCTCAGCAGTTGTCACTCATTTTGATGAGCTGTCTACCTGAAACAGCAGATAGCCAGAGGCTGACTGAGTCAGATTTGAAGAAGAGCCAACTGGGAGGACAAATTTAAGTTGCACAGTTTCATTGGTGTAGAACTCACCCTTCTAACTTATGGTTTTTCTGCTCAGTGTGTTGGTTGTACGGCTCGCAACTGTTCCATTCAAGTTCACTTACACTGCTCCCATCAACCTTGGTTCCACACACATCAAGCATCTGTTTTCTGATTAACCCATAACATGATACCCGCCCACCACCAAACAGCAAACAAAGTTAGAAAATTTAGCCAGGGAGCCAGATTTTTCCATCAGGAGCTGGTGTAGACCAAAACAGAGCTAAAAGAAGCGTGACTATTGGACTATTGGACATGTTTGACAGGCCGACACAAACACGACTCACAATGAATTATAATGTTGCTACTTTTGGTGCTTACCTTTGAATCCGTCCACTCCACCGAGTTGACTAATTCGTCTGACATCATGACACATTATCAGTTGAAAGACGATCGATCCAGTGATTGCTGCGGGCTAACAATTAGCCAATTGGCGCGGTTGTCTCAATATCGCCCGAGATTGTAGTACCCAACATTACTTTGCTCCGTTCTGCTCTTAAAACCCTGGCAAAACCAGTATGTTGCCATGGCTACGCATTGGTGTCTACTTAAAATAATGTAAATCCTCAGATATGTTTCTCTAGTGATTGGTAAGGGAAAATCAAATCTCACTCCCCAACGGAAATTGGTTAGAATACAGGTAATGTCCAACTGAAGATGGAAATGGAGTGTAATGAGTGGACAATTATATCTGATTACAGGCAACCATTTCACTAGTGCGTCAGCCAATTAGCAAAAAAACAACAATGGAGAATGCTTGTTGGACAAACGGTTCAGGCCTGCATTAGTATGTAAGGAGATAAGGCTATTCAGTGGAGGCTGCACTCAACGGCTAGATTGCCAAAAATGCAAAACTTGGAAGTGGTTTGATGTGTTTTGGGCCATAACAGTGCCTTGAGTTCTTTATCAGCATATTAACATATCACATGAATCAGAGCCACATCTTCTTTTTTGACTTTCCCATAACCACCTATTTCACTGGAACACCTATACATACAGCATAAACAATAGACACAGACGAACCTTGTATCAAAGCCGGACAAGGTTTATAAAACTTCATGTTGTGGGAAGTCCCAGGTTAAGGGTTGTTATGTTCCTGCAGTATAAATGGGGCTTTATTGTAATTTACATATGGCACATTATGTATTGTAGTTTTACCATACATACCAACGATGACTATTTGGTGGTCAACGTGAACAAGCTGGCCTTGTGTGGACGAGGTGGACGTTGCATTGGTTAATAACTTATAACAACTTTATTCTGATCCTAACATGTACTTTGTTTTCTTTTGGCCCTCATGGATTCCTTTGCCTCAATGTTCAATATCATCACCTGCATGCAGTTTCAGTACAGATACTTACGAGCTGTCAGTCAACGTTGGCTGACTTTTCTCCGGTCACAGTGCACAAATGAACTCCACTGCTTTCTCTAATTGCTCGCGGTGCTGAAATGCACGCTAATACTTTTCAATTCACATTGAGCTCATACACTGTTTATAGCTCTGTGCTGTATGGCACATATTCTTCTGTCATGATAGCTTTTCCACACACCCTCACTAATAACTTATAGAAGCTGTTACTGATATACGCCAGCCAAGGCAGCACTGAAAATACATTTTTAACTGTCAGATCTGTGCTGGATAATGCCAATTTGTACAGTTTAATAAGTGGTGTTTATGGCACAGCAAGGCCCATGGAGAGGTCTACTGCTTCTAATATATTTCTAACAAAGAGGCTTTTATTGATTGTTGGACTGAGAGGACATTTTGCCCCATGTACTTGCATAGATCCACACAAAAAAAAACATGGTAGAATAAAAAACGACACACACACACACACACACACACACACACACACACAAGTGCTTGCTTTTGAGCAAGAAGAAGAAGAAGTTAAATAATAGGCATAGAATAACTAACTATGCAATTAGCTTTAGAAAGACATAGAGTCCATATAATGAAATATGTAAATAAATATAATGTATTATATTCTGCCTTGTTTGTTAGATTCTCTATACTGAAGGATCTACAGTAAGCGCCTGTTTGCCTTTAAGTGTGTTTTCATACATACATATGTTCATACTGTATAAACTTGTGCTTGTGTGACTGACTGCGTGTGTGTGTGTGTGTGTGTGTGTGTGTGGAAAGCGAGCTGTGTGATGGGGGGGGCTCCCAGCAGTCCAGGGCACAGCTGGTTGTGTTTAGACTGTTTGTCATGTGCTGTGCTGTGGGTTTTGCAGGCAGAACGACAGACAAAGAGACACACAGACAGACGGACAGGTAAATATACTTTAAACATATCCATTAACATGTCATGCAATTTAGTACGGAGTTTAAAGCTTCTTGTGACACTGCCTCAAATTGGTGCCCCCTAATGACAGTAAGTAGTCACAACACCTGACTCTGATTTTGACTGAACTGGTTTTTGAGGACTTGAATAACCAGAAATTGTTAAAAAAAATCACTTCACTAAAACAATACACATTTGTGCCAATGGGGGTACATTTTTGGCATCTCAGCTTGAAGGGCTGTGAGCTTGTCTTTGTTGCTTCATGATTTAAGTCGGGGGTATCAAACCATAGAGAGCTTAAAACACACAACTCTAGTAGAGTGCATTAATCAGCTCGCCTTCAACCAGTGAAGAGGAACTTGGTTGAAACGGAAGCCAGGGCACATGATTTGACACTACGTTTTCCCTCTTTCTCTCTAACGAGCAACATCTTTCACACTACACTTAGTCATTTGATCAATTGATAATATAGAAATATTGATTATAGCAAACATCGCAAAACTCTGCTATGTGTCTTAGGGTGTGTTCAGACCAGACGCGAAGCAAATTTTCACAAGGCGTGATTATATACAAAGTAAATGCAAAGATGCAAATATATCCGCACCGGGCAAACGTGGATAGACGCAAATCGTCCGCATGAGTTGAAATATTTCAACGTGAGTGAAATTGACATGATGCTGAGAGATTGATATTCTCCTGACATCACCGAAATTCAGAAATTAGGGACGGACTTATTATCGCCGTCAGTGGGCAGAACAAAAAAGAAGAGGGCTTGGAGAAAAGGGAGTGAAGTCAGAGAACTACATCCTAAATTCTGGAGAAAAAAAATGTTTTACTTGATTCCAGCTATGAGTTGTACTTTACTGTGAACTAAGTTAGCACTAACGTCCTTACGTAACTAACATAAGGTCAAGCATTGGCAAGTTGGGAAAAACTCCAAAACACACTGCAGTGACCGTATTCGCCTGAGTAACGCAAGGTCTGAACACACCTTTATACTGCTTGTTCTTTTCTTTTCTTTTTTATCTGTGAAACTGCGAATAGGTAGAAATCTACCACTGTAATGTTTTTTTTATTATTTGTTGCACTTTTACAATCAGACAAACTGTCTAAACTGGGACTGGGCAAGTTCCTTTGTTCAAGGTGGTGGATATTTGTCTATGCCCAGTGTCAGCACCCAGAATAGGACCAGTGATCTTGGGCTGACTGTGGTGCATCATTTCTTACAAATCTGGCTGAGTTTGGGTACCAGTCGTGCCATATTTAGGCCTCAAAATCCATTTAGGCTATACCTGGGCTAAATTCTGGCTTTTGTTTGTGTTTTCAGCAGGTCTCACTACTACATATGCAGCTACACAGACATATTTACTGTCTCAGGTCATTACTTCACTTGCTTCTTCTACAGTATGAGCTTCTTACATTGCATACAGACTCGTAGGCAGATGAGCTGACACACAGAGAGATGTGAAAACAGACAGACAGACAGACAGAGAGACAGACAGAGAGACAGACAGACAGGCAGGGAATCCTATAGACAGTAAATGGACAGAAATGCAGACAGGAAGGTCAGGTTCATGAGGAATCCAAATGTATTCTCTATTTCCCCCACAAACAAATCAGTACAGAATGTTCTTGGCAGACGGCCAGCGGGTGAATGAAGAGACCGTCTCTCCCTCTCTCTCTCTTTCC